>NW_027526214.1:17671006-17768506 GCF_048455015.1 Haemaphysalis longicornis | reverse complement strand
AGACTAAAAACTATTGAGATGCTTGCTTACGTCTTGGGGTTAGCGAAGCTTTTTTTTACTTGAAATTGATATTTTACTCAACGAAAAAATTTGCGCGAAACGAGCACTTGCCTGACATTTGTCTTTGTTATTTTATTCACCGAAAAAAAAGAAGTTTTATAAATACTTCACCAATTTGCACTTCCATGTTCACTCTTGACCATATTTGGGCTGACCGAACCCACCTCCATCTTTTAGACCTTTCCAATAGTTTGATGACATAAATAGAGTTGTTGTACACGCAGGTATAAACATTTGTGCGACTTTTGCCACCCTCCCTAAGTGAACCAAAATCAGTCTTTCTCGTAGTAGCAAATACATCCGTATAAATATCGGCCGGCCGTCTTCTTCGCTCAGTGAGAAAACTAAACTGCTCCTCTCCTAAACAATAGAGTAGATTTTCGTTCAGTTCCAAAGTGAAGTATATACTTTGAGCGTTAGATTTATTTTATTTGAAAGTAAAATGTGTTGAACAGCACATGTCTCGGTTTGAAGTGAACACAGTGGTAGATTACCATAGACAGGACACGTTTTCGTGTTTTGGTGCATCATATAGCTTTTCAAGCTGGCCTATATCTTCAGATTCCTTTTATATTTCGATTCTCGACTTGCCCACAAGAGAAACAAATACTGGGTCATTATTAGCCAAGCTGTTTGCACGTTATGAATAGTAGAAAGAGTTATTAATCTCCGCCCGCGTGCGGTTTGTTCCCTTCAAATAGAGCTACGTGATATCCGAGGCGTCGGCTATAACAAAAGCTTCTTTTAGATATCGTACGAGCAAATAGCTTTGTAAATCGTGTCCGTTTTTTTACTTGCAACGCCAAAAATTGCTACTCCGGCCGTTATTATGATTGAAAAAAAAAATACTGTCGGGTAATCTACTTCATCTCGACTGATAGCAACGGGGTGCCGGAATTGCGCCCAACTGCATTATCATGGGAAAAGGTTGGTGTAAGTAAGTTCTTCTGTAGAAATAACAAAGCGAAACGTGGTGCTACCATGCGCATTTGAAGGGGCTGGTGAGCGGCCTCCGGTTCTGCGCTGCCGCTTCCTTTCCATCACGGAGGCCACTTCTGGCCGCCGCAATGGCCGCCTTTTCTATTCAGTTTCGTTCCCGAAAACGCCAATGTAGCGATCTTTTTCCATCGTGCTTTGATGTTCGAAGCGCAGTATTTGGTATTTCGCACACTTTTTATTTGTACAATTAGGTGACATTATTTTTACGTCGTCGAAAATTTGAGCGCAGTTGCCCTTTGAGCCCAGCATTGGCTCGCCTTTCAAATGGTCTGACTTCATTGGATCTCTGGTTAAAAGATAGCCCATAAGCTTACTCCTATCGATACGAAAAAAAGTAAGTCGAGAAATGTGGCTCAATGTCACTGCCCCTGTGTGCGGCAAGATGGTCTGCAGACGACTTTTTCTCTTTCTCTTTTTCATCTGGGTCTGTTTCGCATCCTTAAAAGTATGGAGTGCTGCATGCTGTGCAGAGAGAGAGAGAGGAAAACTTATATTCAGATGTTGTATGCGTGCGGATGACTTCTTAGTCCAGAAGTCCAAGCGTCGGCTTCGTACGCTCTGCCCTCTCCGTCAGCATGTCCTGGTCGGCGAGGTGTGCGCTGGACAGCACTGTTTCTCACTGCTCGAGGTTGGGGCTAGGGAAAGGTGGTGGCAAAGGTGATGACAAAACTTGCATTGAGGTATATGCTCATTGTGGAATTCCGAATGGAGCCGGACTGGGTGAGGGAACGTGTTTGTTTGAAGCAAGCGAAGTGTCGAGCCCTGCTTTTTACGTAATGGTGGGTGAGGTGATGGCTAGCCGGTAATGCTGGGTAATGTTACGGTAAGTCAAAAAAGGGGTGTGGTCTGGTTCTCCTTCACAGCTTGGTGGGCGAGTGCGCAGGCCGTCGCGTGGGCGAAATCGTCGGCCGCGGGGGAAGAGTGTGGCGGCGCCCACACTATCGTGACTTGCCGTTCCGGGGGTTCGTGCTAAGGATGCGGTGTACTGCAGGAATCACCGATCCAAAAGTATATCTTCTGCAGGCCTGCTGCGAGTCAGAAATTATCGTCGTTGCCTTGGTCTGGGTTATGGCAAGCGCTATGGCCCCTTCTTCTGCTTCTTGAGGGGTAGTTAAAGAGTTGGTGCGCTGGTGAGGCATTTCTCTCTCGATGTTACTACTCCCACCATTGCTCCCTTATGGTTACTGCTTGCGGCGTCGGTGTAAACCGTTCCATCGTCTTCACCGTAAATTTGCTGTAGAGCTTCGGCTGTGGCCTGTCTTCTGCCTGCATGATGTCCCGTGTGTATATTTTGGGGAATTGGCTTAATGTGCTTCGGTGCCTCACATCTGGCGCCAGAGTTCAGGGCTTGATTGCGAACAATTAGGAGGCCACACTAAAAAGGTTCAAACATGCTTGGAAGGCTCTTAGGGAAATAAACTTTAGACCCTCGCAAGCGAGAGATCTGGCCCCGCAGGTGTTGTAAACGGCCACCACCTCCCATCTCTGACCACTTCAACTCTCGGCCCTCAGGCCTCAGTAGGTGTAGAATACCTGGCCACTGTTGTGATCACAACCATGACAAAGCAGAGGGTAATAAGAATTTCTGGATTCAGACAGGCTATCATTGAAACTTTGCCCTCGCAACGTTCAATGCGCGTGCTCTGTCTAGTGAGGGAAGCTTAGGTGTTTTACTCGAGGGGCTCCCTGACATAAGATGGGATATTATAGAAGAAAGTGAAGTTATGACAGGAGATGGCTTCATGGAGCTTGTTGAAAAAGAGGAAGATGGGGAAGTAGGCAGAGGCCCGTGGAGAACTATTATCATCGGGGGATAGTGCTTAGGGTCCAAAGAATAAAGAAGCACGGCTCACTGTGTTTCGGGCTCAGGGTCTTTAGGTCGCGTTAACTTCTGCGATATTTTTTGGTGCCAATGTACCAGAGAAATCGCTCTGCGGAGCATCACCCGCAAGGCTTCGTCTATCGACTACTTTCGAAAGATGCGTGGCGTCGTCAGGAGCGGCGTCACGCGACCACTCATCCAGCTGAATAACCTGCTGCAGCAGCCCTTTCCCGACGAGGCAACTGTGAGCTCCCACGTCGGATTCATAGCGCAGCGTGAGCCGGAGCTCACCTCCACAACGAGAAAATCGCCGATGCCATGAATGACGACGAGCTGGAACAGGTGCTCAAAGGAGCGACCGAGAATACCCGCAAGATAGGTTACGCCATCTCTCAAGCACGCTTTCTCATATGAAATGCCAGCAAGTACCCAGCGCGACCGATTCTGTCGCCAGCTGAAGGACAGCTGCCTAGCCATTGATCCCACTGGTTTGGCAGGCGCGCGCTCGCATGCGTCACATGATTGAAAGGTTACGCTTCCCAAGCTCCACATCCCAGCCTTCCCAGGAAATCTGCACCCCTGGCAAGCATTTTGGGAATATTTTAAAGTGGCCATCCATGAAAATACCGAGCTGCCGAATATAGATAAGATTAAACACTTATTGACGTAATTGATCAGTGACAACAAACGAGTCGGCTTATCGACGCGAAGTATGACCTCGTGGTGAAGAATTTATTTCGGCGATTCAGGCAATGAGACTTCCTCGTCAACGACCACATTGACCAACTTATCGCATCAAAGCCGATACAGAGCTCAATAGGTATCGAGAGGCTCCGCGAAATGTACGACAAGATACAAATCCGTGTCAGCGCCCATGAAGCTATGTTAGTTCCGCAAGAGCAATACGCCGAAAACCTGACCCGTGTACTTCTCTCATGCCTGCCGGATAACCTGAGTCTAAGGTACTGGAGGAGGTTTAAGATGGAACACGGGCTAATAAAAAATTCGTGAAGCAGCAGCAAGTAGCTGGCCAGGTTAAAGAACAGATGGAAGTCCGAAGAATTCAAATCAAAATTCGCGAGGAAGGAAGACAAGGACAGCCTCCATCGAACGAACCTCGTCGATTCGTCCAAAATTCCGACTTGATTGCTCCAGTAGAACCGGAGGCACTCGTTTCCTCAGCGTCGGCCCGGACGGGAAATCTGAGTCCGCTATATTACGGGGGTGTCCCTTGTTTGGCAACCGGGGTAACAAAGTGGCGGACTGCCTTGTTGCCATGTCTGCGAAGGAGAAAAGGGC
Organism: Haemaphysalis longicornis; assembly: GCF_048455015.1. Taxonomy (NCBI): domain Eukaryota; kingdom Metazoa; phylum Arthropoda; class Arachnida; order Ixodida; family Ixodidae; genus Haemaphysalis; species Haemaphysalis longicornis. The sequence goes on along the minus strand of NW_027526214.1, from coordinate 17,764,326 downwards.
ACGATTGCGCAACCCTCTATGCTGATTTTTTTGCGGCCGAAGAACGCATGTGGCTCGTCAGTCCAGAGCTTCCCTTAACCTGACCTCCAGTAGCTGCAATCGGTGTGACATAACCGTCCTGTGTTATAAGGTCAATTTGACTGGCAGCAGCAAGCCCAGATCGCCATGTCAGGTACAAGCTTCGAAAGCGCACCTGCCATAATGACTGCTTCGACTGAACAGTCGTGGGCAACGTCAGTGTTCCTCCAGACGACCCGAGCCTTGGCAGAAGGTGTACGGCGACGCCTGTTTGTACGAGTGCTGTTACACACCGGCAGCCAGTGCACCTTCATTCGCCAGAATGCGGCTTGGGCACTGAAATGCATGGTTGTCGCAACGGAAGACCTGTCCTCAGTAACGCTATGCAGTGCGAAGTCACCCAAGGTTCTACGGTGCCGGCGAGTACAGGTGACGCTACGTGGAAAGCTCGTTGGAAGCCGGTCATGTTAAAATCTTCAAATGTTCCGAAAATTTGCTCCTTTCCCAGTCCGGAACTCGACACCGCGAGCGCGGAACCCCTTATAGACAAGCGGTACGACGTAGCCGACGCCTCCAAGCCGAGTACACGGAATGCAAGTGAAATCGGCGTGCGGGTTAGTCTAGACGCCTACTGGAAGGTGGCCACGGGCAGGGTGGACACAATCAACGAAGACCACACAGCAGTAGAGAAAGTTCTAAGTTGGTCGGTCCAGGGGATGCTCGATTCTCTGCCATGGAAGGTGAGCCAGTGCCATGTGTCCGGCGGGAGGGAAACGGAGGAATTTCGACTTTGCCGCATCTACTTTCTGGTGGTGACTGAAATGCAGTTCCAGTTATTCAGAGAAAACCGGAACCCTTAAGGCTCGTCCGAGCACTCGTAATAAGGTAAGCGCCAAGAAAAAACGAACAGGCGCAGGCAATATTGTCACGAAGACAAGGACGATGCAGTTGTCTTGAATGAGAGACACGTTAATTGGAGCGAACTTGTGCTCCCCTAACAACTCAAAAGAATACAGAGGCGGCGAAGCAGCGGCCAACAAAGTGACTTGCACAGGCGAGTGTCGTCGAATCGAATGCTCCGGCGTCCGCACTGCAGGCTTTTTATTTTTCGGCGCGTGTTGTTCTCCAAACATCGATTCACATCGAGAACATAGTAGATCCAAGAAGATTATTCTGGGCTGCCCACGTTACATCGGAATGCTCTCCCTATCACAACAAATAACACATGCGGCACAGAAAGAAAGAATGGAACACGCGCTTCCCTTGGCGCAGAAATAACACAGACCGGCGCAGCCGGGCGGTAAAAGCAAAACACAAATTAACAAACCCAATGTATGGTTCGCGGCATTACCCCCCCCCCTCTAAGAGTGCATCGCCCCGATGCTAACATAAGTGACAGTCCGAAAATAAAAACAAAATTCGTTATCGTCCGTCGAAAGGTTTTAGGCGAACCACATGGACGACTTCAGGCCGCGTGCATTGTTGTGATGTCCCGGAGTCACCATCGGGGATCACTTCGTAGGTACGTTGGCCAACACGTCGTAGAATCTGGTAGGGCCCGAAATACCGTCGCAGGAGCTTCTCACTGAGTCCGCGTCGTCGGATGTGAGTTCAAACCCACACACGATCCCCAGGTTGGCACTCGGCGTCTCGGCGTCGGAGGTTGTAGCGGCCCGCACCCCCTAGCTGCTGGTCCGTTATACGAACTCGAGATATCCGTGGACGTCGGCGTTGAGGTCGTCGTCTTCTACGTGCGGAAGCATGGCGTCGAGCATCGTAGTCGGCTCAAAACAAGCTCAAACGGCGTCAGCTGCGTCGTCTCCTTGATAGCCATGTTGTACGCAAACGTGACATACGGGAGCACTTCGTCCCAAGTCTTATGTTCAAGTTCAACGTACATTGACAGCATATCTGCGATTGTCTTGTTCAGACCTTCTGTTAGTCCGTTCGTTTGGGGGTGGTACGCCGTCGTTCTTCGGTGATCCGTGTTGCTGTTGCGTAATACTCCTGAGCATCTGCTCCGCAGTAAATGCCGTTCCGCGGTCTGTGATTAGGACTTCCAGGGCTCCATGTCGCAGCACAACTTGGCTTATAAAGAACTTTGCCACTTCTTGTGCAGTCCCCCTCGGAAGAGCGGCGGTTTCTGCTTAGCGCGTCATGTAGTCTGTCGCTACGACAATCCACTTGTTCTGTGATCGTGACGTAGAGAACGGGCCTAAAAGGTCCATTCCAATCGGCTGAAATGGTCTCGATGGGACGGCGATCGGTTGCAGAAGTCCGGCGGGTCTTGTCGGAAGGCGCTTTTTGTCGCTGGCAGTCACGGCAGCTCCGGACGTAGTGGGTGACGTCAGAGGTAGGGCCGGGCCAGTAGTACCTCGCTTGATTTTTCCAATAGTGCGGGCTGTACCGAGATGTCCGGAAGACGGGTCGTCGTGGCACGCTTCCCAAATTTCGTCACCAAGGTCCGCGGGGATGACGAGAAGGTAATTCGCTCTTGTTCCGGCCCTGAAATTCTTCTTCACGAGGACGGAGCTTTTGAGGCTGAATGCGGGTAAGCTGCGTTTGAAGGTCCTAGGAACGGGAGCGTTGCATCCCGCGAGGTACTCGATTATGACGCGTAAGTCGGGGTCGGCACGCTGCTTGGCGGCTAGGTCGCTCTCCGTCACGATCCCGAAGAACGCGCTGTCTTCATCACAGTCTTGTGGTGGTGGATCGACGGGGGCGCGGGACAGGCAGTCGGCGTCGGAGTGTTTCCGGCCGGATTTATAAACTACTGTAACGTCAACCTCCTGCAGACGCAATCTCCACCGCCCAAGACGGCCAGAGGGGTCCTTCAAATTTGCGAGCCAACACAGCGCATGGTGGTCTGTTACAACCTTGAATGGTCTTCTTTACACGTATGGGCGAAATTTTTAAATCGCCCATATTATAGCCAGACACTCTTTCTCAGAGGCAGAATAGTTTTTCTCCTCCTTCAACAAACCACGGCTGGCATAGGTGATTATCCTTTCGCAGCCGCTTTGCTTTTGGACAAGGGCGGCACCCAAGCCTATATCACTGGCGTCCGTATGCATTTCCGTTTCGGCATTTCTGTCGAAATGAGCGAGCATGGGCGGGCTTTGCAGGCGTTTTTGCAGCTCGCCGAATGCTTTTTCTTGGTCGTTTTCCCAGCTGAAAGGGGTGCTATCTTTCGTCAACCGCATGAGTGACTCTGCAATGCGTGCGAAGTATGCGCACCGGTAGTATGCGCACATCTCGAGAAATCTTCGCAAAGCGCCGGTAGTATGCGCACATCTCGAGAAATCTTCGCACGCCCTTCGTGTCTTTCGGCCTTGCGAAGTTCGCAATGGCTGAAGTTTTTGCCGGGTCAGGTAGGACTCCCGCGTCGTTGAAGACGTGGCCCAAGAACTTGAGTTCCCCGTATGCGAAACGGCACTTTTCAGGCTTCAGCGTCAACCCCGACATACGAATGGCCTCGAGTACAGACTCCAACCTTGCAAGGTGTTCGTCGAAAGTCCGGGCGAATACCACTACGTCGTCGAGGTATACGAGGCAGGTGTGCCCCTTAAGGCCAGCTAGCACAGTGTCCATGACTCTTTGAAACGTCGTTGTTGCTGTGCACAGCCCAAACCGCATCACCTTGAACTCGTATAGGCCGTCTGGGGTTATAAATGCAGTCTTCTATGGGTCTCTCTCGTCCACTTCAATTTGCCAGTAGCCGGTCTTGAGGTCCATCGATGAGAAGTACTTCGCGTGGCAGAGGTGGTCGAGGGCGTCGGCCGTTCGGGGGAGGGGGTACATGTCCTTTTCGTGATTTTGTTCAGTCGCCGGTAGTCAACAAAAAACCTAATGTGCCGTCTTTTTTCTTTACGAGTACGACGGGCGCAGCCCAGGGGCTTTTCGATGGCTGTGTAATGTCGTCGCTGAGCATGTCGTCGACTTGGGTCCGGATGGCTTCCCGTTCGTGTGAAGAGACGCGGTACGCTGACTGTCGGGTAGCTCGGGCTCCATCTTCGGTTATTATTCGGTGCTTCGCTAGAGGTGTCTGACGTAGTTTTGCGCTCGAAGAAAAAAATTCGCTATATCGACGCAGTAAAGCCAATAATTTGTTCCGTTGTTTTTGCGGTAGCGCCGGATTCACGTCGAAGGGCTGCGGGAGCTTGAAGGTTTCTACGGGCGTGCGTTCAAAGTCGGACCGCGATTACCTCACTTGCTTCTGGCTTTTCTTGGAGGAACGTAATTACAGCTCCCAAGTCTATATGCTAGTATTCTTCGGTGAAAAAACTGACCAAAACGTGAGATTGGCCTTGCCCAAAGTGCGCGATGCCTCTTGCGACGGAGACTACGCGGTTGAGAAGGATCCTATGATCACTCTCTATGATAGCGTCGATGTGAGGAGCAGCATCCTCACAGTAGATGGCGATCATCATGCTTGCGTGGGGTGGCAGGGTGACGTGATCGTTGAAGTTACTACAGCAGCACAGTGTTGACGGTCGGGCACTGTGCATCGTCGTTATCGTCGTTTTCTGTATGGACATCTCAGTCAGGTCGGGTACGCGTCGCGCCGAGTAGTTGTCGCCGTGTTCAGGAGTCTCGTCAGGGCTAGGTCGGGTCGTCGGGATGAGGGAATGTCGTCAATCACTGTGTTCGACGCGTCCTTGTGTCGTTGGAGGGTTTCCAGTTTTTCGCCGTAGAGCAACTTCACCTCCAGAAGTTGCTGCTTTTAGTTTCCCCCGTGTGGGCTGGGGGACCTTTCACGTGCGAAATCAGCATTGCTACGGCGATTAGGTGTCTGGTATGGGTAGGGCGACGGCGATCGGTGTGAGCGGGCTGGTCCTCGGTTGGTGTTGGACAGGTATTCGTCGATCTCAGTAGGGCGCTGGCCGGGTAAGGGACGTGGGGCGTCGACGGAGAAACCACGCAGTCCGAGTCTCCTGTACGGGCAGCGACGATAGATGTGATCGAACTCTCCGCATTGGAAGCACAGCGGACGATGATCTGGCGTTCGCCAAACGTCAGTCTTCCTCGGCGTCTGGGTTGTGTTGTGTACGGCGGTACGGTAGACGGCGGCGACAGAGGGGACGGCGGTGAGAGTGGACGGCGCTACGGTGTAGCTTCTTGTAGACGGGTTGGAGCAGGGCGGGGTCGACGAACAGCCGCGGAGTAGGTCATCGCCTGTGGCTCGCGGGGTGCCTCGGATGGCATAAAAGTGCCCAAAGTGTGTTGAACCTTTTCGCGGATGACGTCAGTCAGGGAAGGCACTTGAGGTTGCGGCGTCGTCGGAAAAAGGTTCCGAAGCTCCTCCCTGACCACTGCTCGGATGGTCTCACGCAGTGTGTCGGAGCTTGTAGCCCCGGCACCAATCGTCTCGGAAATCAGCATGGTGACCAGGCGATCGTACTGCCTCGTTCGAACTTCCAGCGTCTTCTCCATCGCGGCCGCCTCAGACGCCAATTCGGCCACCGTCTTGGGAGGATTGCGGACCAGGCAATCAAAAAGCTCCTCCTTTACCCCTCGCATGAAACACCTTAGTTTCTTTTCCTCTGTCATCTCCGGATCCGCACGTCGAAACAACCTCGTCATCTCTGCCACAAAGATCACTACCCCTTCGTTGGGGTGCTGCGTTCGAGTTTCAAGTAAAAGCGCTGCGCGTTCTTTTCTGACCACGGTAGTGAAGGTCTTAGTGAACTCGCTTTTAATCTGAGCGCAGTTTGTCAAGGAGCTCTCGTGGTTCTCGAAACAAGTGCGAGCCGAATCTTCTAAGTAAAAGAAAACGTGCCGGAACGTTTCTGCGTCGTCCCACCTGTTGAATTTCAGGACGCGCTCCAGTTTTTCCAACCATTTTTCTGGGTCTTCTGCAGGGGATCCTCGGAATGGTGGCGGATCCCGTGGCTGCTGCACAACGACAGGAGGATTGGCTTGGTTGAGCATTCTGCTGGTTGCGACGTCTTTCTTCGTATTCTCCGGCAGTAGACCGAACTCGGGTGGTAAATCTTGCAGGCGGAGGCTGGCTCTTGTTGGACTGGCTTGGCGGCTTCCAGAGGTTGTAGTGGGCATGAAGGGTGCGTACCCAGCACCTCACCAGATGTCACGAAGACAAGAACGACGCAGTTGTCTTGAATGAGAGACACGTTTATTGGACCGAAATTGTGCTCCCCTAACAGCTCAAAAGAATACAGAGGCGGCGAAGCAGCGGTCAACCAAGTGACTTGCACAGGCGAGTGTCGTCGAATCGAATGATCCGGCGTCCGCACTGCAGGCTTTTTATCTTTCGGCGCGCGTGGTTCTCAAAACATCGACTCACATCGAGAACATAGTAGATCCAAGAAGATTATTCTGGGCTGCTCACGTTGGATCGGAATGCTCTCACTATCACAACAGATAACACATGCGGCACAGAAAGAAAGAATGGAACACGCGCTTCCCTTGGCGCAGAGATAACACAGACCGGCGCAGCCGGGCGGTAAAAGCAAAACACAAATAAACAAACCCAATGTATGGTTCGCGGCAATATGTACGGTTAGCCAGCCGACATCCGATCGTGCAGCTACCCAGAAGACCGTCGAGGTGAAGGTCGAATTGTGGAGACGGGAATGCGGTGATAGCGCCACTGATAAGGCAATACGTGGACGCCAGGAAAATTGATACGCCGAAATAGCCCCGAAAGAATAAGGACCCAAGGATCCGTTGACGAACACAGGCGCTGTATTGGAGGAACGGCAAACGCACGCACGAGAGCTTTCATTCATGAAAGCCAATACAAGGGGAAGAAAAAGATATAAGGTACGCCACACGGACATTCAGAGAAATGCAAGAGTGGGCACATGGAAACCAGCAACTAGCAACAAAAAAAAACTGCAGGCGGAGCACGCAGCACATAAGCGGTTTCTCAAGGCAATACAGAACCAACCAAGAACGCGCGCAGGCACGTGTGTCCGCGAGGCCGGAACGTCAGTCGTCGGGTGGCTGGAAGAAAACTCATACGGTGGTGTGTAACCCCAAGGTTCTCGCGCCGTTGACTCCATCGCCAATCCAAGTAACCAAAACGTCGAACACCGTAGATAGAGATAAACGTTTGACCAGCTTGGGCCCGTGGGAATACGTTTAAAAGGAGGAAAATAGGGAAGCTGGGGATAGTGGTTCGAGCATAATGAATAAAGCACAACGGGCCGCTCTGCCTAGAGCTGAGGGTATTTGAGTCGCGCAAGCTTCCGACGACACTAGCCTGCGCAAGTCAATTTGTTGACTGCTGCTTCGCCGCCTCTGTATTCTTTTGAGTTGTTAGGGGAGCACAAGTTCGCTCCAATCAACTTGTTTTCCTTGAAGACAACTGCGTCATCTTTGGCCACGTGACATCTGGCGGAGGTGCTGGGTAAATGCACCCTATGCCCTCGTCAAGCTGACAAGAAAGTCCCACTAATGCCACCCGCCGAGCGCAAAGTCTTCAGTGAGAGTTTGGGCTGCTTCCGGATAAAGTGAAAAAATAAGATGTCGCGACCACCACGATGATCAACGCAGGCACCATAACGAGCACTACACTCGTTCTTAAACAGCCCCAGGAACCACATCGTTCCGCGGACCCCCCGGAGAAGATCCTGAGGACTGGTAGCAGAAAGTGGAGCGCGTCCGCATCTTTACAGTTGGGATGACGAAAAAACGTTCCGCCATGTTTTCTTCTAGAAGATACGGCCCAAACGTGGTTTGAAAACCATGAAGGCTCCCTAACCGACTGGACTTTCTTTAAGAGGGAGTTCCTCAAAACATTCGCCACCGTTGTGCGGTAAGAACGAGCCGCCCTTTTGTTGGATACGCCCAAGCAACACCCCAAGTAGGGGTCGTGATCTTCGCTGAGGAGATGAAGCAACTACTTCGCCGCGCGGACCCCGAAATGACAGAAGAAAAGAAGTTACGCTTCTTGATGCGTGGTGTAAAGGAGGAACTGTGTGCTGGACTTGTCCGCAACCCTCCCAAAACCATTGCCGAATTCGTGACCGAAGCCTGCAGGATTGAGAATGCTCTTGAAATGCGTGCTAAGCAGCATGACCGCAACTTTGTTGGTGAGGGCAATGCGAACTACGTCGACAACAGGCGGATTCCGGATGATAGCCTACGGGAGACCATCCCCGGAGTACTCAGAGAGTAGCAGCGGAAACTTCTCCCCACGCCGCCGCAGCCCCACGTCCCTTTCCTTACAGACATGATTAGGGAAGAAGTGCAACAAGCGTTTTAGAACTTCTACGCCATCGGAAGCACCACACGAGCCACAAGCTATGACCTACTGCGCCGCAGTTCACCAACCCCACCTTACATCCGACGTCACCCACTACGTCCGGAGCTGCAGCGACTGCCAGCGACGAAAGATGCAATCGACGAGACCCGCCGGACCTCTGCAGCCGGTCGCCGTCCCGTCGAGGCCCTTCCAACAGATTGCAATGGACCTTGTAGGCCCATTGCCTACTTCCCGATCTGAGAACAAGTGGATTGTCGTACCTACAGACTACAGGACGAGCTACGCAGAGACCACCGCTCTTCCGAGGGGGCTGCACAAGAAGTGGCAAAGTTTTTTATAAGCCAAGTTTTGCTGCGACATGGAGCCCCAGAAGTCCGAATCACGGACCACAGAACGGCCTTTACTGCTGAGCTGATGCAAGGAGAATTGCGCTACAGCAACGCGGATCACCGAAGAATGACGGCGTACCATCCCCAAACGAACAGACTAACAGAACGTCTGAACAAGACAATCGCAGATATGCTGTACATGTACTTCGATATTGAACACAAGGCATGGGACGAAGTGCTGCTGTATGTAACGTTTGCGTACAACACGGCTATCCAGGAAATTACGCAGATGACGCCGTTCGAGCCCGTCTACGTAAGACGGGCGACTACGATGCTTCATGCCATGCTTCGGCATGTAAAAGACAACGATCTCAACCCCGACGTCCACGGTTACCCTCAGCGTGCGAAGGAGGTCCGTAAGCTCACTCGAGTTTGTACAACGGAACAGCAGCGCGTGGATGCCGGGCGCTACAACCTCCGACGCCGAGACACCGAGTACCACCCAGAGAATCGTGTTTGGGTTTGGACTCTCATTCGACGACGCGGACTCAGTGAGAAGCTTCTGCGACGGTATTTCGAACCCTACCAGATTCTACAACGTGTCGGCTAGCTGGACTGCGAGGTTATCCCCGATAGTGATTCCGTAACATCACGTCTAAGCGCTCGGCCTGAAGTCGTCCACGTGGTTCACTTGAAACATTATTATGCATGCGGATGGCCTTTTTTGATATTTGTTCGGATTGTATTATGTTTTAGCATCGGCTCGATGCACTCTTAGATGGGTGGTAATGCCGGGAGCCATGTATGCGTTTGTTTATTTATTGTTTGTTTTTCTGCCCGGCCACGCCCGGCTCTGTTATCTGTGTCAGCGAAGCACGTCTCCCATTCTTTATTCTTATGCCCCACGGGCTATCTTCTCTGATTCTCAATGTGCTGGATGAAAATCGGCGGTTCCAGAAACACTCGTGCCGAAAGATAAAAGCCCGCAGAGCAGACGCCACGGATTTCCTTTCAACGACGCTCGCCTGCGCAAGTCCATTTGTTGACCGCTGCTTCGCTGCCTTTGTATTCTTTTGAGATAGGGGAGCCCAAGTTCGCTCCAATAAACTTGTTTTCATTAAAGACAACTGCGTCGTCTTTGGCCACGTGACAATACTCTTCTGGACCCGAAGACCAGAAAACTTCAAGGTGGGTTTATATATACCAGAGAAACAAAAGGCAACGTTGAATATTTTTCATAAGTAGTGAAAGCCTGGGAGCAATTGTGATCAAATAAACCCGCGATGCAGGTTAAAAAAAGAAGAGGCCAATATCCAGCCTACACATGTTCACGGCGGGACGAAGGCTTATCTGAATATCATTTTTGATAGTGAAGCCATCGAATGCGGCCACACAGTTCACGATTGTGATGGGAGACTAACGCAAAGGTCGGTTAAAAGCAATTGGAAGAAAAGCCATTGGAAAAATTTGGAATAGATAATTGCAACAGCTGAGGAGTTACTCAGGCGGGACTTGCAGAGAGGAACAGTCAGTGGTTGATGAGCACATTCTTTGCAAACTAAAGGATAGAAATAGTCACGGAATAAGTACCGCAGGTGCAACAAACACGAATTTGACTTCGTATTAGGGGAAAACCCTTTCTATTGCGCAAAACGTGGAGGTGGTAAGATTGAGGAAACGACAAGACGGCGGTTAAATTGGGGGAATTGCTGTTCTCAAAAGGGTAACCAAGAAACTCGTCAGAACAAACAAACCCGCAGTGTAGACGGTCAGAGCAACATCGGAGGAGTTGAAATAACTGTTCAAAACACATTTTCGCTTCTAGACCAGCAGAACAAATTCAGTGCAAACAGCATAAATGACAGGGAATAAGCACAAGCTGTGGTTTAGGCTGTATGTATGGAAAAACCTAAAAACTAATAAAAACAAAAGAATTAGTTGCCACACCTAACAAAATGAAAGTGGCAATTACGGAAGATTAGACTAAGTTACCCGAGCAGTCAAGGCTAAGAGAAAAAACACAATGGACATTCGTCCACATGGCATGGCAGAGTTACTCAAGAGGAAGTTACTCAGTTACTCAAGAGGAGTTACGAGTTACTCAAGAGGAAGTAGCGAAGGCTTTCATAGGATTAAAAATAGAAAAAGCTGCAGGTAACGACGTACTGGAAGAATATCCCATCGCCTGGAAAAACGACAACATTTTTCTGATTGCTGAGAAGATAGATTTCGAGGATCTCAAAAATTACAGGAACATCAGCCCACTCCTCTGTTGCGGAAAAGCTTTTTACAAATATTTTATTTAGCCGCTTAGGTGGCATAGCTTGCTCCTAGCACTCATGGCGCTGGCTTGTGCTCTTCCCAGGAACCGGGTGACCGGCTGTGTGGCTCTTTTAAGTGCGAATGCAGTTCTTAAGCGACCCTGAATCACGCGCCCACCGTCCGTCCGTCCGCAGCCTAGCAACGGAGCTAGCTAGCGTTCCTAGCAACGGCGCCGGATTTCCGACGCGTGAGGGCGCTCGCGTAGCGCTTACTATCACCCCTCGCCTACTCTCCAGCTCGCAACACCCTCTCTCGGCGCGCCAGCCAGGCCACTACACTATATAAAAAAGTAACAGCATCCGGCGCCCGGTTTCGATCCGAGGACGTTGCGCCTGCAGCGCGACTCTCTACCGACTAAGCCATGGAAGCCAAGCTGATTTCAGAGTTAGGAACGCTCCTTATATCTTTAACGCATTCAAACTACGTCGTCAGCGGCGTTGCGTTGGCGACTCAGCGGCGTTATAGCGGCTTGATAACTGCGAGGTGTACACGTGATACTACAAACCCGATGGAAGAGATGGAAGAGAAGGCGGCGCGGCGGTGGGCTGCGGGTGGCGAGCCCAAGCGCCGCAAGCGGGCCGACAACCGTGCATTCACACTTTCACATTCTCGTCTCGGGGAAATGCGGGGGACTTTTCTCCGTCGTTTTCCTTAACATTCTGGTGCCGAAACCCGGGAGATGGAAACACGAGGAAACGTGACGTGACGCGACACAGACGCCGAAGTATGCTGGGCTCTGGATTCATTTCTATCTCGCGGATACGGGAAGCCACATCCTCGAACGCTGCTCGCAACCCGTGCTTGTGCTGGAGCCGCCCGGTCACTCGGCTTCGCAGCCGTCTGCCATGGATGAGTTAGGCAACCACCGTGACTTCTTGAGGCGAGCCGTCACAAGGGGCGTAGCTGCAACTGAATCGCCACTACACGATCCAGACGAACGGACTGAGCAGGCCAACTCGAACCTGCGCACCATGAACAGTAGGCGTGGGGGAATGAACACTCTAAAAACGCGTTCAGATTTGGCAGCAGCGGCAGCGCTCCGCTCACATCGGAAACCAAAGAACTGCCCCTTTACACCTCGGTGCCCAGAATTTTCTTCTGCCTGCCTGCCTGCTGCCTGGGCCAGCCTGACGATTTCGTGCAGCAAGACTTCAGTGTCTCTGAGATTTCGTGGCCACCACTGGCACTCCTGCCACTGGTTTCTTCGTCGCCAGGATCTCCATCTGCGCAAGTGCAAGCTTCACTGCAGCTGGTGATAAGCAACGTGCCGTCGAGCAGTGGTCATTTGGCAGTAGCGGCAGCGCTCCGCTCACATCGGTAACCCAAGATCTGCTCCTTTACAGGTTGCTGATTGCCCCATGCTAGGCGTTTTGCCTTGAATGCCGTCTGTTCTGCTGCCGCTGCTGCCATGGACCCTAACGAGATCTCTGTGACTGTGAATGAATGTCGGTCAGTTGTTTGTCGTGCGAGGTGGTCATCCCCGAGATGAACCGTCACTGAAATGTCCTGGATGCTCTGGCGAATACCATTTTGGGAAGTGTGCTGGTATAACTCAGAAATCATTCAAAGAAAAAAATAATGCAACGAAGAAAGCTTGCAGATGCCAGACATGCCGGGACTCTTGTTCACGCAATGACAGCTTTGAAAGCAACGAGTCAGACCTGGACATAAGGCTATTCCTAGCAGTATTTAACGAAAAACTGGACAAACTTCTTCCTTTAAAAGAAAAGGTTGAAAAGATGGAGGAATTCCTCAATTTTATCTCTCACAAATTTGATTAATTTCGGAAAACAGTTTGTCGTCAAGAGGCTGAAATAAAAGAAATGAAAGGAAGGCTCACTGATCTTGAAGCCAACAACGATAGGAGTGAAATAACGCACGTACAACTGCAACAAGATGTAAACAATATTGAATTCAGAAGCAGGCAACTCAACCTGGAAATCCATGGCATACCAGTTAGGCAGGGTGAGAGCCTGCTGGACGTGATGAACCACGTTGCCAACAAGCTAGAAGTGCCTCCTCTGACACAATCTGACGTACAAACTATTAATAGGCTGCCTGCTCGACAAGATAATGTCCCTAGAATCATTGCACGCTTTGAAAAGCAATCAGTAAGAGATGCATGGCTGTTAAAAAGGAACAAATAAAAGGACAGTGAACCTTGCATTTTTATGCAAGAAAACATTACCCGCCAAAACCGTGAACTGCTGCGAGCCACCAAAAACGTTGCGAAAACTAAAGGCTACGTTTTTGTCTGGCACGTAAATGGTAAAATCCTGGTTCGGAGGGGCGAGGGAGCGCGAGCGATCAATATCAAAGGTATAGCTGAACTTTAGCGACTGTAGATGAACGAATGTCTTGTTCATTGTAGGAAATACGTGCCCTGAAGCAATGTACTAATCACCTTCCCAGTGATGTGGGTGGCATCGCTTCGCGCTTTTCCCGCACTTCGCTCAAAGCTATACATTTAAACACCAGATCCGTGAAGAACAAAATGGAATCCTTAGAACCTTAGAAGAATTTTTCTGTGAATTCTCGTTTCCATTTTCTGTAATTATGCTAAGTGAAACCTGGAGCAGAGGTACGAATGATGTATTTAGAATGCCTGAATATGATACGTATTACCTCAATAGAGTAGACTGCCGGGGTGGCGGAGTTGCATTGCTCCTTCCTACCAATAATGAAATAGAAATGTTCGACACCTACAGCGTTATTTTGCCTGACCATGAGGTATTAACGTTACGTTGTTCAAATGTTGTATTTTCTGTATGCTACCGCCCTCCCAAGGGAAACGTAGCAGCGTTTCTGAACTTCTACAATCAGTTTGTCACATTTATTGCCACTAACAATTATACCTTGATAGGCGGAGGTCACTGTATTATTGATATGGGAAATAGAAATCACGTTACATCAGAACTGGATAGTATTTTATTTTCGAATGGGTTTCGCAATGTAATAAATGTGCCGACAAGGGTCACATCAGCCAGTAAATCCATTTTAGATCTCTTTATTACCAACTCGTTGGTGTCGAAATTCGAGGCAGGTGTGGTGTCGTGTTCGGTGAGTGACCACCTTCCGGTGTTTCTTTGCATAGACAGGATTGTGGAGGAAACTAATAGACGTGAAATTATTAAGTACCAACATATAACGGATACTGCACTTGAAGCTTTCAGGAATACTGTGGCACAGGTAGATTGGAGCGATATTATGTGGCTCAACAATCCGAACGATGCGTACAATCAATTTATAGATATTTTTAAACAAGTTTACAGTTCACATTTTCCCACTAAAACATGCAAAAAAATGCGAAAAATACGTTAACCTTGGATAACACGAGAACTCAGACAACAAATGAAAACAAAAGATAAGATGTACAGGACGTTCCTGAAAACCCGAACCAGTGAAGATTTGAAAAACTTCAAAAAATATCGAAATAAACTAGCTGCAAAGCTGCGGTCTGCGCGGGCTGAATTTTACTCTAATATTTTTGATGTCAAAAAGGGTCGACATGACGCAGTCTGGGCGAAGTTAAACGCGTTACTGTGCCGTAATCAACTTAATACTTCTCCTTGAAACCTCAAAGTAATTGAGACAGTGTTATCTGGAACGCACCTTGCGAATGCCTTCAACACATTTTTTACGACCATGACGACAAGCGACTCGAATAATGACGCATACCAATACCTCCAATCATAAAAAATTTATACGGTATTTTTAGAACCAGTTTCCGCCGAAGAAGTTACCTCGGTCATCGTGGATTTGAGTGATAGCACCAGTCGTGATATAGATGATATTCTGATATTCAGATTCGTCCTGTAAAGTATGTAGTGGAAAGTATAGCACGTTTACTTGTACATATATTAATTTCCCCCTTAAGTGCAGCAGTTTTTCCAGTGAAACTGCATACAGCAAAAGTGTCCGTTCTTTATAAGAAAGGTGACCGTAATGATTTATAGAAACTATAGGCCTGTGTCAATTCTTCCCATTTTTTCTAAACCATTTGAAAAAATCTTGCACTCCCGACTATCAAAATTTATTCCAAGCATAACCTACTTATCCCCAATCAGTTTGCTTTCTGTAAAAACAAATCGACTGAACTAGCTCTCCTCGAGCAAAAAAAGTATATTATTACGCAAATCGAAAGTAAGAATATCGTTATAGGTGTTTTCATAGACTATTCTAAAGCATTCGACCTGATAAATCACTACTTACTCTTGATGAAACTTGAATGCTGTGGTATACGTGGGCATGCCGCACTGCTTATTAAATCATATCTTTCTAGCAGACCACAGGTAGTTTCCATAGGAAATGCGTTTTCAAACGTCAGACCACTAGTATCGGGCGTTCCACAAGGGAGAATACTCGGCCCTCTATCGTTTAGTATGTATATAAACGATATAATAAGTATCAGTTCTTCCGCAAAATTTGCCATCTATGCTGATGACACCAGCATCTTTTTTTCAGGTCAAAACCTCAATAAAATAATTCACACATGCACTTCCCGAATCAGCCTTCCCGAATCAGCTGGATGAGAAAAATATTCCCGTGACTAGCGTACCTCGGCGTCTGCGGCGCGTCTTGTAGAGTATACTCTTTCTTCCTTCTCCCAGGTAAATCCTGTCTACGCCGATGGCTAGCTTTCTGTCGGTGGCTTTTGCTTTTTACTAATTGCCGCATCTCATCGATCACTCCCATGTTATAGGCATGAATGTCTTTCGTTTTATTTCTCCTGGTTAGTCTTGACAGCTCGGGTAATTTAATGTGATCTGCCGTACTTGACCCTTTCATTTTGTTACGTCTGGCAAATATTCCCTTCATTTTTATTCGTTTTCCAGTATTTTCCCTACATGCTGCTTCTACCACAGCTGATGCTGATTCCCTGTTTGCAGTTCATCGGTTGTCATTGAGGCTGTTACCACTGGTCCCGTACTGTTGGTATAGAAGCGCAAATTTCTGTTAAACAGTTATTTGAACTCCTGCGATCTTGCTCTGACTGACTACCCGGCGGATTTCAAAGTTTTGGCGAGTTTCTCATTACCTCTTTTGAGATTCAGAATTACCTCCCATTTACCCACCCTCTCGTCGCTCCCACGATCTTGTCAATTAAACGTCTTGCAGAATGCGAGAAGTTTTCAATTATAAAGAAGTTCATTTCGTGTTCCCTTGCACATTTGATACTTAACTGAGATCAGTTATATCCTTTTGTTCGCAAATGAATTTGTTTATCAACCTCTGATTGTTTCTCCATGCATGTCCCACCTGAGTATGTCCTCAACTGTTGCGATTATCTACTCCGAAGTTTTCCATTGGCTTTTCTGCCATTTGCTTTTAACCGACGTTTGGATTAGTCTCCCATCACAATCATGAACTTTTGGCAGCCTTCTTTATCGCTAATTTGAAGCTATTGTACAAGCACTCGACGGCTTCATTATCAACAAATGGTTGTTCAGAGGGGCCTTCGTAACGCAGTGACCACTAGTAGGCTGTATGTTGGGTCTTCTTTCTTTAACCTCTATCGCTTCTTTATCTTGGTCGCAATTGCTGCGACAATTTCACTGGTTCTCTAAACCACTCCACGGTTCCTTCTCTTTCGCATGTAAATAAAATCCCTCCTTGACGTCTTTCTGCTCTTTGGGTCCACTGTGACGCACTATATACCCGCTTGTGAGCCCTATCGCAGAAGCTAGCGCGACTCAAAGACCCGGATCCTGAGACAGAACGACCCGTGTTTCTTTATTCGATGTGCTCGAACCACAATCCCGCACTTCCCAATTTTCCTCGTTTTCAACGTCTTTTCGCGTACCCAACCTGGTCAGACGCCAATTCAAAGCAGGTGCAGTTTTTAAACTTGAAGGTTCCGCTTAGATATTGTCACACGGCACTGAAACCCGGCGAAATAACCATTGCGATTGCGGTTCGTTGTCGGCCAGGATCACAATGGCGATGTCGTATATTTCAATCTGCAGTGTTCAACGTTTTGCTTACTTGGCTAGGTGATGGATTCAATAGAGAGAGGACCTTCCGGTTTCAGACCACCGTATGCGCTTTCTAGGAAGCCTGCATTGACCAACTGAGGTAGTGTTGGGCCGTTAAATGTCAAGATAAAGAGTTTTCTACGAGTATGAGTGTCATTTGGGCTCATGGTTATTCATCGTAATCCCGTCCCGCCTTTGCCTCAAAGGCCCTGGAGGAGACCGGTCTCTGTGTCGTTTATCACGTGAGGATCAGAGATCGCGCCCTGGGACCTGTTCAGGGCGCGTTGGGGCGGGATCTTTATGTCTGTATCTTCACGCGGATTAATGTGTCGAGGTTGATAGATTGTTGCCTCATGCTAACTTCTTTCAGGATTTTTTTTTTGTGTTTGAGTCTCTTCGCTTTGTGGGATTTTCCCACAATTCCGTCAAGTCTCTTGTAGATGGGAAACAGCGGCATGGCTAACTAAGACCAACAGCCATGCTTGCCAGGCCTACTCGTCTCGTTGTTCAGGCTATCTTTGCTCGCTGCCTTTCATTTCCCACAGCTGGTAGTTCGCTGCACGCTTCGTTCCTGATATCTACAGCAGCTCTGCCTCCCGCTTTGGTTTCCAAAACAAGACCCCAGCCCGTGTCGTACAACTCCCCTTCTCTGGAAAATTACGTAGCTCTGCGCACTGTGATGTCACCGAATACCGAAGCTTTAAATTCCCGACTTCAGCAATGCTTCATCATGGGCATGGCGAAATGAGACAAACAGCAATGTTTACCTGTCATATTCCTGTCTTTGTTCAGGCTACATTTGCTGGCTGCATCGCATTTCCCCCAGCCAGAGGATTGCTGCGCGCTCCGTTTCTGGTATATACAGCATCTCTGCACCCAGCTTGGGATTCCAGAACAGGACTACAGCACGTGTCGTACAACTCCCCTTCTCTAAGCTACTACGTGGCTCTGGGCACCGTGACATCAACGAATACCGAATCTCTAAATCTCGGTCTTCTCCAATTCTCCATCATTGGGCATGCCGAACTGAGACCAACAGCCATGCCTATTCCTCTCTTTGTTCAGGCTATCTTTGCTGGCTGCATCGCATTTCCCCCAGCTAGCTGATCGCTGCACGCTTCGTTCCTGATATCTACAGCGTATCTGCCTCTTGCCTGGGATTCCACAAAAGGACCACATCATGTGTCCTACAACTCCCCTTCTCTGGACCACTACGCCACTCTGCGCACCGTGACGCCACCGAATACTGAATCAATAAATCCCGGACTTCATCAATTCTCCATCATTGGTGGCGAACTGAGACCAACCGCCATGTTTATCAGACCTATTCCTCGCTTTGTTCAGGATATCTTTGCTGGCTGCATGGTATTTCCCCCAGCTGGTAGATCGCTACACGCTCCGTTCCTTGCGTCTACAGAATCTATGCCTCGCTTTTCGGATTCCACAACAGGACCCCAGCACGTGTTGTACAACTCCCCTTCTCTCGACAACTACGTGGCTTTGCTCACCGGGACGTCACCGAATACCGAATCTATAAATTCCGGACTTCATAAATAGTCATCAGTGGCATGGTGAACAGAGACCAACAGCCAGGTTTACCAGGCCTATTCCTCTCTTTTTTTAAGTTAGTTGTGCACCTAGCGGGGCAAAATCGAGTAACAGGTTTATTATAATTGTTCCATGGCCACTGGCTTGTTCGCGCAATATCGGTGACTGTTATCATTTCTGCAAACTACTGCGTTGCGCGGATGTTGGTTCAAACCCTGGCCAAATTAAAGCTGATATTCTGAATGAACAAAAGATCATTGTTACATGCATTAACGAGATGAAAGCACAACAAGCTTCGACGGAAATACGTTGCAAGCTCTTTGCTCAAACGTTAGTGAATTTGAGAAGCTTCTTTAAGGCCTTGTTTTCTTAACGTCCCAATTCGCATGTGTTAAATTTAGTCTAACGTCTTTTGAGTAATCTGTTGCACAGCAGTAAGAAAAACTAGTTGAATTTGAATACCGAAGCCGCCGGTAAAACTTATCGTCTATGGTCTTTCCGGAAAACCGGATGAAACCGTAGAGTAAAAAAAGAAGGTACTAGATGAGGTTTTCAAAAAACTGCTTAACGTAAAGTGCCACTAGAATGGTGGAATTCACCGACTTAGGAAACGTTTAGGATATCGCCCAGTCATCCTATTCCTGCAAGATTATAATGAAAACCAGGCCATTTTAAAAATACCAAAAGTACGAAAGGCAGTAACATATTAATTTCAAATGATGAAACTAGATCTACACTCCTTAGGCAGAAACTATTTTGGGGGAGTGCGAAGTCTTACAAGGATAGTAGAAAGAAGGTCCATCTCGTTAACAAAACGTTTGCATCGATGACAACACTTTTGTATGGGATTTTAACACTAATTCGCGAGTACAGATCACAACTCCGAGCATGACCCCGAAGAATTCGTGCCAATTCCACCACCCCTCACAGCAATGTTTGCGGCTCTTAAATATCAATGCACGAAGCATCATTAACAAAACCACAGAACTTGACAATATTTTACTAACCCACCAATCCAACGGAAACATTGCTTCACAGTGACATTTCATATTAGGATATAATGCCGAATTCTTTCAACGTGTATCGATGAGACAGACCGTCACATGGCGGGCGCGTTGCCATTATTTTAAAGAGGGAAATACCGGTTGTCGCACTTGACCAAATACAGGATTACGAACGCCTCTGCGTCCAGATAGACTGTTCTGGTAATAAGATAACTATTTTCGGTGTATATCGAGCTCCCTCTTCTAACCCGGATTTCATGCCCAAACCTAATATCGCGCTATCAAGTTCTTAAAAAAATCGCTTGTTATTTGCCGGTGATTTAAATTTACCTAGCATAATTGGTTGAAATTACCATCCTCCTGCAGTGCTGACAATACAGTCTTTGAGATGATGCTAGCATGCAACCTCGTCCAAGCCATCAAAACCGCTACTCGTGAACAGCTACAGGCATCATCCATCTTAGATCTAGTATTTCATTCCAGATTCCTTAACGATGCATGTGCTACGGTCGAGGACGGCTTATCAGACCACAGACTTCTGTGTTTTACGTGTCGTGTAAACAGTCAGTGCTTCCCGATTAAAGAAAAGAAAAATTATTCAAATAATTTTCGCGGGCAAGCCACGAATCGGTGCTCGATTACCTTCATCTGGCTTTTGATTGTTTTTTTGTGGAAATGACGTCAATTATATGTGGGAGACTTTGAAGTCAATTTGCCACCAATGCCTTCAAATGTTTGTTCCCAACAGAAGCCTAATCCTTGGATTAATCGTGATATATTTTGTTCATGTACGGAAATTAAAGAGAATAAAAAGCGGGGATATAATAAAAACCTTCATAACCCAAAGGTGTTGCTATCTCAGAAAATTTGCACAAGTAAAAGAGTTTACTTTTCTAATACTTTCGCCAAGTTTCTAAAAAGTGATCCATCCAAATTCTGACGGCACCTCAGCTCCAAAAAACAAAAACTGGTGAACGCATGAAAATAGGCAAAAAGGTCGTCCAGGACAAACTGGACATCGCACATGAATTCAATGTATACTTCCATTTCGTTTTTCAAGGCCTCCTCCTCCTCGTAACACATTAAGTTTTAACATGGTTGATATGAGCACAGGATTTATAACATTTTAAGGCGTTTTTTCGATGCTTTTAAACTTATATTTAAAATGCTGGTGTCGACCAGATAACATTCCTAACGCCTTTCTGCGCCCTTACGCTGAATCATTAGCTCGCTTTCTGGTTGCTATGGTTCGTGTGTCTTTCTGAACTGGCATTGTCCCTTCAGACTGGCGTAACGCTCGTGCAGTACCGGTGTTTAAAAAGTGGATAACGTATTGCTGCCAAATTACCGGCCCATATCTATGATAAGCTCTTCTTGTAAGCTCATGGAACATGTTATGGGAACTACATAGTGGATTTCCTATATCAGTGCAACATTCTCTCCAACAAAAAGTACGGCTTCTCCAAGAGTTTGTCCTGCCCCACTCAACACATTTCTCCTATCTATTCCTTTTTTTTCTACCATAGATGCATAGGTCCAAATTTACGTAATTTTTCTTCACTTCAGCAAAGCATTTCACAAAATCTCTCACTCTGGACTGATATTTAAACTAATCAAACTATGTTGTCTTTGCACGCTTGTTATTCGAATATATCGTACTTGGAACTGCGCGAACAATTTGATGACCTTAATGATTTTCAGTTTGAAACCCTCCCCATTATTTCCCCAAAAAAGCGTACTCGGGCCTCCACTGTTTTTTATTTAAATAATCGATATTTCAACTTCCGTAAACCAGGACGTAAATATCCACCTATTTGTAGACGAGTTCTTTCTATTCAAACGTAATAAAAACATTAACGATGTAGTTTCTCTAAACGAAAGTTTCGATGGCGTGCTCACATGGTGCGAACACTGGAGCATGACACTTAACCCCGATAAAACAGTGTTCATGCGTATACCTAAAAAAATCCTCTGGAATACCAGTAGACATTTAACAGCGCCCCTGATAGTTAAT
The DNA here is from genome assembly GCF_048455015.1 of Haemaphysalis longicornis. Lineage (NCBI taxonomy): Eukaryota > Metazoa > Arthropoda > Arachnida > Ixodida > Ixodidae > Haemaphysalis > Haemaphysalis longicornis. The sequence goes on along the minus strand of NW_027526214.1, from coordinate 17,742,886 downwards.
CAAGTAGCTTTAAGTACCCCGCTCTGACAATTACTGGCAACCTCTCATGGTCGACTCATGTTGATATTATTTGCGCTTCCGCTATAAGAAAACTGGGACTCATAAAACATAAACTTTAGCACTCTCCACCCAACATCAAATTGTTGGCTTACAGCACATTAGGTCGATCGCGCCTTGACTACGCTTCAGTGGTCAGGGATCCGCCACAAAAAAGATATTGGCCACTCGAGCAAATTCAAAAGCATGCTGTTCATTTTATCCATAACCGCTATCAAAGGGATGATTCCCCTCCAACGCTCATGCAGAACAGCGGTATTTCAACGCTGGAATCTCGGAGAAGAAGGAATCGATAAAATTTCTCGCCAATCTTTGGGAACGCAAACTGCGCCTTGACCCATCATTATACCTTGCCCCTCTTTCCTCCCGGACTACGAGGCAATACTAACCTTTTAAATTTACCCCCATGTTCGTCCGCACGAACACCTATAAATATTCATTTTTCGTGTGAACAATATTTGAATGGAATAATCTCCCTGCCACTGTCTCTACTTCGCCGAATCTGCATGGATCAATCGAGCAGCTTTTTCGTGTGTAGTAATATTCCGTCTGTCATTTTTGTTGGTGTTTCTTGTAGATTTTATAATTACTTTTGCCTGGTATATTATGTATTCACTTTACAACTCCTGCTTGGGTCTAGTACTGACCTGCAGTATTGTCTAAATAAAATAAAAACATAGACGGTGCAGTGACGCGCTTTCACTGGTCAAGAGATTGCATCATTAGAAAGCGGGTGAAATCTGGTTTTGGAAATGTTAACTAAGGCAAGGGAGGAAAGCATAGTAAGGTGCAGCCCCTTTATAAGGACCGATCATGCTACCGAAGGGGAGGTTGAATTATCTATAGGGCATAAGAAAAAACACGGAACTGGAGTATTTTCTTTGTTAGCGCTACCCCGATAGATGAAGAGGCCCCAAGAGCTAGCTCCCTGCATGGTAAACAGAGAGGGAGCCCATCCGCCGGAGCTTGACCTGGGCTCCAACGGCCACCGTTTCAGGTTTAAAGTTCACTTTAATACACATCACCACGGTAGGTTGCCGCTTACGTTGACGGGCTCGGGGTCCGCGGTGTGGCCAACACTGTCATCAAGATTACTCAAGGTGCCCCGTGCGGCGACAGCTTTCCAATAAAGCAAAGCCTTCCCGAAGACCACGCGTCATGACAACACAAAAGCGGATACGTCCAATCTATCTATGACGGGAACTTTAAAACGAAAACATCCAAATAGCATAACGCACACCCGACATGGCAAAGCTTAGCACTATCAAGACGCCGATGATGACGACGCGTACCAGCCAACCGAAAACCAGCGCGAGCTTATATGCGACGTCCCCGCACACATAAATTTCAAATATGGCAGTTTCCAAAGCGGGACGAGTAATGAACGGCTTTGACGAGGTCGCTCCAATAGACACGAAATTCGACTACTCAGTCGTGGGCTCATTATTCACAAATAAGCACAAAAAAGTTGCAAACAGCTGGGATGGTGCCTGAAAACTACACAGCAGAAGGTTAGGTTGTCATGCAAAGTAGGGCATCTGCATGGAGGGTCAGCCAAAATGGTATCACATACACTGCTATTTTTGTCACACTTCATAATTTCTCCGGGGAGGTGATTTTCGGAAAGGATTTTTTGACGTATGGAGGTTCCGTTATTATCTCTCAGGCGAAGTTCACAGGATCCTCCGCCCTTTAATTTATCGCGCCGAAGCCGACTTCCGAAAGAAGAGCTGGTGTACGGATCATCGCTGATCATGTTATACTCCCACCCCGCGCGAACCTGATGGTCAACGTGTAACGCAAGATGCTTACCCTGACACGCTATTGCGGAAATCGAAGGGGGCTTGTTTCTCAAGCACGTGGTCTCTATCAAAAAGATATTATCTGCTTAGAGCAGAGGAACTCCCATGTTCTCATCACCAAATTCCCCGATAAGTATAGGCATTTCAAGAAGGGCACTGCGGATGCCTTGCTTCAACAAATGCATCTAACAAGTGACGTGATCGCGGTCACCAATATGAACGCCAGCCCCATAAGAACTCAGACCCTCACCCTTTCTTCTATGTACACCCGACAGTTACTTAGCAACAACGAGAAAACTGAAGCGCATTGCTGGGCTGGTATAGCGACTGCTTTTCGTAGACTTCGCAGCTACGTCCGACGCCTCTTGCGAAGCACCGTGTATTCACCGAAGAGGGTACCCTACCAATGCGCCCGTTACTTTACCGTGTGTATTTAAACGAGCGCGCGACTATCCCGACGCAAGACGACGACAACCTGAGTGACTTCCGCATACGACCTTCGAAAAATCCCTTCCTATCCCTGTTGTGATGTAGAAGAAAAATACAGCACGTTAGGATTTTGTGTTGGATACAGACAACTCAACGTTTACTCTTTCCAAAGAGACGTGTATTCTTTCCAACTCATTAACGACGCCATCTACTACGTTTTTCACAATAAGTACTTCTGGTACATGAACATGGAAACCAGCTATCAAAAAAATTACTCCCAACTCCCCTCGCGGGAACCCCTGTGTAGATGCGACGCATAGGGGCTTCCGTTGTTGTTTCCGTTAGGTTGATTCTCCCATCGAGTGAAACGTGCCGTGAACCCCCTGCAGCGGCTATGACGCAACACAATCCAACACAATCCACTTTAATCGATCCAATCCAATTCAATCTAATCCAAGCGAAGCCAAGCCAAGGATATCTAATCGAATCCAATCCAATGCCCCTCGCGAGAGAGTGTTCGCTATCGGAGAGGAGACGGGTTGAGCGGCGGAGAGCACAGCTCGCGTTACGAGGACAATGGGGGATGGGTGTGGACGGACAACAACGCCGTATGGAGGGACAAGGCGAGTGAATGAGATGCAGTCGCATCTAAAATTAAGGAAGCGCACACTAACGCGTAATACTGGAAGGTAGGGAAGCTGTACGAAGCAGCAGCGTGTATCCCATATTTCGCTTTACGGCGTAGTTTAAGCTTCGCCGATATGCGAGCGACCACAGCTTGATGATAACCTTCGTCTATCGCACCAAGCGCTGCGCCGAAGGTGGCCTCCTGGCCTTTCTTCGTGGCGCACACGTATCGCGGCGGTGGAGGCCTCCTCGCCCCTATCTCCCTTTCCGCCTATGTCTCCCAACCAGCGGGCCGCTGCTCCGTGCCAGCCGCTTGCATAAGGGGTGTGCTTTGGCCTATAGTTCTGAAGTGTCAAACTGATCACTCCGCGAAAACTGTACGAGGCAGCGTAGCGTAGCTTTTGGCTGAAAAGAATGGAACTGAAGAAAACGTTTAGTGCCCGTCTACTCAGTCAAGACGGAAGGCCTGCAAAACTGGACGGTTTCCACGGTGAGCCTAAAAACACGTTTTCTAGTATTTTGCATCGAGCATACATCCTACTCAATTAGCTGAATAAAATGTAGCAGGACGCCAGTTCAGCGCACTAACATAGGGCTGTCGGTTTCCATCCCACGTCTAATTGATCTCATTGTCTGTGTAACCTACCAGACCACTGCTCTCTACCAAGAATAACTCCGTACAGGCCGCACTGTGTCGTTTCATTTCCAAATGTAAACCTCCTGCAAGTACAACGGTCGTGCCATTAGTTAAGACGTAAAGACTATAGCTGCGCGTGCACGTCACACCCTGCGTTTCCATTCCTCACTTGTTCACGGCTACCGCTCATTTGCGCATGCCTCAAGTGAATCACACTGGCGAAAGTGTCGCTCTGAAAACCTTTCTAAATAGACAAGAACTAAAGCCTCAAGCCTGTACTCCAACCAGGCAAGTTCCTATTTATTCTGGAGGGATTTGCAGCTACTCAGCGAGCTGAAACCTTTGGCGGCAACGGCACCAGCAGTTGCTTTTTGTTGCTGAGCCGCCCATTCGCATTTCCGTGCCCTCCGAGGCACACTCTATTCTCGCTATTTTTCTACGAGCAAACGAAGTGCATCAGTCTCATAGCGAACTAAAACGTGGAAGCACTCCACCTTTATTCCTTCGTTCAAACATGACCTTTATTGCATTGGGTAAACACGAATCTTACTGACATCGTAGCACACTGACCAAATCCCAAAACGTTCGACCACGGAGGACAACTGACTGGTCGCGTTGAGCCGTTACCCTTACACGTTTAAATCTCCCACCAGCACAAACAACCTGTCATCGCGACTAGCATGAAGCCTAGCAGCGTGCGTATTCTTGGTCATTTCACATCCAAACCGTTTACTTCTTAACCGGCAACTGGCGATTAGCATGTAAATCGGTGCGAAATACATCGGCGAAATGTCGATCATTAGGCCTTCGAAGCTGAAGAACAATTATCAGCTAACGTCGGCGTTTCAAGAGAGCAAGGTGCTCTAGATCCGGTCGGTATTCGCTACCGCTACGCGAGGTAGAATTTCAGGCGGCTACGGTGGTGCCTAACCGTCCGGCAGCAGCAGCTACGTCGTTTGGACGTCCAATCGCACATCTGGTGATTGTGCGTAATCACCTCGTCGCCGTTATCAGCCGTACGCGCCACTTAAGAAACAGGCATCGGTGATGGCGGGGGGATGTCCTGTTGCGAAGAAGGGTCGCGGTGGCGAAGAGGATCGTAGAAGCGGTGCCACGTAAATGAGATTCACGGGAATATACAGCTTTGCAGTGAGACCACAGGCAGACGACCTCTTCTACGCCGGATGGTGTGTACGAATTGTTTACTCGTATGCCGTTTAGACTGTGCACGGCACTAGCAGCTTTTCGACGACTAATAGACACTTTCTGGCGGCATAAAGTGTCACGCCTGCCACGTCCATCCCAATGACATGGTTGTATTCGCCCAGCGAATCGACCTGCACTTGCAAGTGTGAAACTGGTACTCTAGGTAATCCCAACATCATCGTTAACAGTTAGGACACACAATCAGCGGCTTCGGATTCGAGGAACTAAAGTTTAGGGACCCGTCGTCAGTGCCGAGGTCGTGCGATGCTCTGCCTAAATGTTAGCTGTAGTCACTTTAACGGCAGGTGTGCAAAACATGCCTGCGAAGGTACCATGGACTTTGTGCGTACTGTCGGCGTTTGGTCCAAAGTGAAAAATTGCCAAGCGGTTTCAAGCGCCTAACTAAAGAGAGTGTTCATTTCTGAATGGAGAAAGCGCAGTAGAAAGCCTTTGGCGAGCTTAGAAATTGACTACTCCATCCGCCTGGTGTTGGACATTTCATCGAGTAGGACTAGTCAGAAATGCATACTGACACCAATGATGTAGGCTTGGGTGAGGCCCTTGTGCAAAAGCAAAACGGTTGCAAAAAAGCCATCGCTTCTAACGGCTGCTGCCTTTCAGTTGAAGAGAGGCTCTTTATCTGGCCCCCGATAATGCGTGCCTCTCCAGGTAAAATGTTATTCCTAAGCTTTGCTCTCATGCCTACGGCGTCCGACTAAGGCGGCTGTGATAGCTATCAAATTTTAATAGCCCCCCTCGGTCCCCCACCCCCGCGTCGGCTTTGGGCGATGGAGAATGCACCTGCAGGAATTCGACATTAATAATAATAATAATATATGTTTATTGCAATGTACAAGGTACATTTGCGGCCCTGCCGAAGACACAGAAGGCTTGAAGGGCAGTGCCCAGCAGTTGGCGTTACCGAGGCCAATTGCTTCGCCGGTACGGACAAACAAAAAAGAGAAAAAAAAATAATAAAAAATGTGGTGAGTAATGAGCAAATAGTTAATAGAAAAGTTCAAACAGACATTTCTTAATTATTTTCGGCTACTGAGGGAGAAAGCATCGTCTCGTAAGTGATTCATTGTATGCCGGACATAAAAAGCGGGAATATGTTCCCCATGCCTAGTTCGTGTCCTAGGCAAAACGAAACGATTGCGTTGACGAAGGTCTCTCACAGGAATGTACGGAACAGAGTACTCTTTCGTCCAAACATATTTCAGAATTACTGTTTGTGTATACAGCACTAAGAATTTTGGCATCTGTGACCACGAGAAAATACAGACATTGCCATCAATATTTGTACCATACAACATTGATTTCAGTACCAGTTTCAATAAACTGTCAACTTTGTTGCGCCAAAAGTGCAAGCAAAAACAAAAGCAACAAATACCATAGCGTAGTACGCTGTAACCAACAGCGTGCACGATCTGTATACGGAGTGAAACCGGACATATTGAGCGCATTGAAAATAACAAACGGGCAATTTCACGAAGATGGAAACAAATGTAGACCAACTGGCTGTTTCATAACATGTAAGAATCGAAAAATATTCCCAAGTACTTAACAGTCGAGACATAATGAACCCGAGAACAACTCCAATTATTACAAGACGACTTGTGTAGGAAGGTTGGTATTTCTTGGGAGGTAGGTTTGAGAGGATTGTGAAAACATACAACTTGTGTTTTAGTTTTGTTAATCCCTATCACGTTGTTTTCAAACCATTCCATTAGTTGTTCAGAATCGTATTGTAAATTCTTCACAGCTGTTGCATATTCAATGTGTCAAGAAATAAAAAGTGCATCATCTGCGTACTGAACAACGCGACAGTAAAGTATGAAATCATTCAGATCATTCACATATAAATTGAACAGAACAGGTGCAAGAATAGACCCTTGTGTCACTCAACTACACAAAGAAATTTGTGCACTTCTAACTTTTCCAATGACAACAGTCTCAGATCTGTCAGCAAGATAATTGATAAGTAAAGAAATAAATGGACCACAAATTCCATAATTATACAGTTTGTCACACGATATCCCATGATGAACACAATCAAATGCCTGGGTGGCAACAAAAAAAGAGAGCACAAGCGAATTCATTTTCATCAATGGCCTCATTCAGGAAATCAGACACTTCTTTTAATGCTTTTTGTGTGCCTCGACCACTTACAAAATTTAACTGGTTAGGTGAAAAGACATCACGAGATTGAACGAAACTAAGCAATACTGAACAAACATGCTTTTCCAGTATCAAAGCTATGGTTCATAGGATTGAAAAACCCTCTAATTGTGACATTGTTTTTTCCCCACTTTTGAACATTGGTCTAACTAAGGCGTGTTTCAGACTCATTGGTATAATTTGCGCAGAGATTAGGTTATTTAAAAAAGCAAGCCATACGTGTTTGATTTGCTCGAAGTGCTTACATAGAACATCAACAGATATGCCCTCCAAACCGGGAGATTTTCGCAAAAAAAACTTAAACAGGATATACCGAATATCTTCCTCAGTACAAAGCGGCAAAAAGGCGAAATCAAGGACAGACATTGTCCTATTTGCCATACTTGCAGTGTAACGCCCAGCCATTGCCGCCATTGCAAACGAGGAATCAGCCAGCTTAGCAGATATTCCTCCGAAGTTTTTGTGATAGTGTCGACCGTGTTTTTGGAGGCTCTGCCGCACAATCCATTGGCAAGAGTCCATGTTTTCGATGGGTTGGCATTGCTCCTAAATAGGGCTGAAGACATTCAGACACCGAATGACATTCAATCGCACATACTGACCCGCCGACACAGCATTACGCCGAAGACAGTGCGTTCCTCAGTATCAGGGCAGAACGCGTCGTAGCCGGTCAGCAGCAAGCCAATGACTAGGTGCGTGTCAGAGTCTACTACCTCGGAGGACGGTAAGTCGCTGTGCTAACAGCACCTAAGCCTAACTTCTGCAGTCTGCCTTAACAATTGCTACTAATATTGAACTTCGACAAAGCAACCAGGCAAAGTACCTTTCTGTCATCCCCAAGTACCTCCGCGAAAAAATCTTGGTACCATATCTTAAAGAAAAATTATTAGGGCATCTTGGCACGGCACGCACGCCCAGGACGATCGAGGCGAGGTACTACTGGCCCCGTTTACATCGCGATTGTTCTCTTTTTTTACTTTCACCCTACCAAAAATAAAAAGATCACCTTAGGAACACCTGCTCCAGACACGCTATGGCAGGATTGGAGCTAGTCAACCATGAATAAACAGTGGTTAAAATCCAAACATACTTGTTAAAAAAGCCAATTTGTGGAATGCAGAAATAAATACTGTGACATATTGGTTTCCTTTTGGCTGGTTTATAGCAGTTCGGCTTGTTCGTACACACGTGTTTAAGCGCGTGTACACGTGCACGGAGCGCGCAAAAGAGCGTACACCTTACAAAAATACCTTGAACCATGCAAGTAGAACACGAGAGGGCTACCGAATCCTGCCGTGCCCGCCGAAAACAGGAGAACACCACTTTTATATCGAGAACGGCACGCACTGCTTGACCACATGGCAGTCAGAGCATACTACTGAGGAGCAGCACCCAAAGAATCCCGCAGCGTATCACGGTACAATCAGGGCAACCTTACGAACGTCCCTAAGGGTAGCAGATAAACCGGAGTTCAAACAATCATCACCCCAGGCTTTGCCTCCAGGCTTCGCTCAAAGTCACCTCAAAGTGAAGACCAGTTTATCACCGCGAAATGTCCGGCATTCTAGTGCCGACTAGCTCCACCAGTCGTATAAAAATTTTCGCAGGTTCAGAGTCGTACTGTGCCTGGCACAAATGAGGAGAAACCACTGTAAGAGGATCGACGCGTATTAATCGCGATCGACGGGAACCTTTTTCCGCACTTCAGGATATAGTGGCTGGCGCAAGGACCACTGTCACAACGGAAACTCGTGTAATTGTGCCATACCGCGGCAAAGTTGGCGCGACTCACTCAAACTCACTCACATTTTTTTTTAATCACAACTCACTCAAACTCAGACTCAATTCTGAGCAGCACATCTTCGCTCACTCAAACTAAAACTCCCATTGAGCGCAATACTCAGAACTCACTCGGACTCAAAACTCAAGATGTACCGAGAACTCAAAATGTACTCAAACTCAAAATGGACTCAAAACTCAAAATGTACTGAAACTCAATATGAACTAGGAACTCAAAACGGGCGCAAAACTCAAAATGAATTCAGAACTCAAATGGCCTCTCAACTCTCTCGTGCTAGTGATTTACTCGGGCTCAGTTGAACTCTAATTTCGTTAGCATTCAGTGATTACAAATTGGGGCTTAGTAAAAATATTACGGGTGCAAGTTTGTGAGCTTAAATCTTGGATTTGGCACGAGATGGCACCGTAGCTCCTGTGAGGTCGGAAACAACTCTCGTTGCAGATTTAATACAGCTATACCTGCTGCCCATGATGACTAGACCAGGTTGCAAGCAATTGTACGTATATAATGGATACCAAACTCTTGATGTAGGATCCGTGTTCGTGTTCATGGAAGAGGCGGTCCAGACTGGATGGTGTGCTAGGTCCCTGGGTCGAAAAAACAAGATTGGGCGAGGGGACGTGCGCTCACTGCTCCGTTCATTTACGTCGAAGCTTTTTAGGGTTACGGTTCCATGCATTTTTGCTCTGCATCCTCAAAAAACGCCTTGTGTCGAACAGAACTGTCCCCGCTAATCTCTGAAGCGCGAGGCATTCACGGAGATGCCTTTGCTTTTATAATGCATAGCTTTCTTTGCCGTGTACTCCTTTCCTCCTCTTCCCGCCAGGATCGTGTAACGCGCTGCATTTACACAAAAATGCAGATATCACGGAAGTTCAACCTGTGATCGTTATAGAAGCGTAAATGTAGAGAATTGATCAAACTAAATAATAAAAATACTAAAAAAAAATATTTAAAAAAAACATCGAAAATGGCGAACTGTGTAACACGGGAGTCATAGATATTCTCAGAGTGGGTTACAATTCAGAGAGATGTGGCGCTAAAGAATGTGAGGTATCAAATTGAGTGTCTCGAGGAGGGAAATCATGTGGGACAAACAAAAAAGTGCCTCGTTGTTTTGTGAGGCCGTTGTATTACTTTTTATTAAACTTTGCTAGGTGAGATTGGCTCGCGTAGCTCGGAAAAGCACCGCACTATCGTTATAAGCAATTACCGCCACCGTACCCATCTGTTAACTTCCAGAATTCACGCGCATCTGTGTGTGTGCGCGCGTGTGTGTGTGCGTGTGTGTGTGTGAGTGCGTGCGTGCGTGTGTGTGTGTGCTTGTGTTTGTGTGTTTTGCGTCAGTTGTCTGTTCTTTTATTGTGTTTGACATGTTGTCGTTGGAGAACTGCAGAACCCGAGTTAATTCTTTTCCTTTATGTTGTTAGCATACGCTAGTTTTGATGTCTCGCGCTGAATTCTTATTGTAATAAAATCAGTTCGACCGCACACACAAACTTCGCTTTGTGGAGTGTTTTCCTTCTGTCCCAATGTCTGTGTATCTCTTGTTGGCTCTGTTGCCTCTCTATATCGTACACTATAGCAAAGAGTGAATGTCTCACATGTAATTGGCACTTCTGTTTTCCAGTGCACGTTGGTACACTGTAGGAAGGAAATTACGGACACGAAACGCGGCCGCATGGTTTATTCATAAACAAATGTAAAATTCGCCTTTCTGATAAGCTCTCATGTCCCCTGTTACCTATGGTCGTCCCCAATTTTTACGACACCATACGTGTCGAAGGGTTTTGATTGTTTGTTTGGACACCGGGAAATGGAGGAAGTAACGTTTGAATTCCAGTTATTAGCAGAGAGTTTTTGAGTCTGGTGATTTAGGTTCGAGAGCTTGCATAACTTTTGTTTTTATCCCATACCATCCTCCCTCGATGATTCAGCAATTAGACGCCAATATTTTTATTTATATATAAAGCATTGAGGAACATCTCTCGACAAACATTCGCATGTATATAGCACAACTGCCTTACGGGTTGGCAAAACATTTTGGTTAAACCCGACCCAGAAATGAAAGAAAGATACATTTTGCTATATCCTCATACCTATAAACGAGAAAACATTTTATTTTTGTTCCACGTGATCCCCCTTGACGATACCTTTAATTCGATACCCCACACACCCGAGCAGGATCACATGAAATTGATCCCCGTCAAACTAACCATGACTCTCATGACTGTACCCAGGACCCATTATTTAAATGTCCGACGTGATTGCCATAATTGAAACCTTCAATTTGACACCCCACATGGTATAGCGGCCTCACCTTGAATTTAACCCTATCTATGACTGATAATGGCATTCTCGTGATTAAAACCACGAAGCATTTTTTATTTGTACCATGGTATTCCCCTTGTCAAGGCCATAAGTTTGATACTTTACACGCCCTAGCGGGGTCACTTCGAATTTTAACCCAATATAAGACTAGCCATGACTATTTCATAGTTATAACCAGGGAGCACGTCATTCCGCACGTCAAGACCATTATTTTGATACGCATTACATCCTAGGGGAATCAATTTGAATGTTATTCCAATCAATGACTAATCATGACTATCTCATAATATAGCCATACCGCATTTTTGTTCCCACGCGATTTCCATTATCGGAACCTTCAATTTGATGCCCCGTACACCCAGTGGCGTCATTGCAAATTTTAACCTTTTTTAAGACCCACCTTGACTATGTCGTGATAATATTCAGGAAGCACGTGATTATTCTCATGGGGACCTTTTATTTGATACTCCACACGCCCTAGCGTCATGAACTTGAATTTTAACCGAATCTATGACTAACCATGACTTCATCATGATAAAACCATAACGCATTTTTTTCCCGAATGATTCCCCACCTCGATACCTTGAATTTGATTCCCCACATACCCTCGCAGCGTCATTTTGAATTTTAACCCAATCTATGACTCATTATGAATGCCTGATGATTGCAATCAGGAAGCATTTTTTTATTTACCCCGCGTGATTCCGTAAATTGGGACCTTTAATTTGATGCCTTATACGACTTAGCGTCATCAGTTTGACTTTTCACCTAATTTTATACGGTCATTACTCTGTCTTAAGGGGCGTTGCCCAGTCGATTCAGCTACTTCGTTTGAAACAGAGGAAGGGACAGCCCCGCCCACTTTTCCCCCCGGCTCTCACCTCCTCCTTTGTGACCCCTAGTATAACAAGCCGTTTACAGTAGCAGGCAAACATCCAGCAAGAAAGCGCTATCGTGTGCTTCCCCACCACCCTTTCCCACTCTCTTAGCGAAACCATCAGGAGGAAAAGTTCCGACAACCCTTTTTTATGACCTCACCATTCAATTACCACTCACGCGCCCAGCCGCGAAAACTTCGTATACAGCAACTGCTTAGTGTAATGAAAATTCAACAAGGAACTAAAAAAAATCAGACTCCCCCTCTCTCCCAACCGATCATGCGGATCGCAAATGGCGCCGTACCCGGACGTAACCTGTATTAGGAGCCCACAGCGACGTATGAAACTTAACAGCCAACCATTGCGCCTGCTAGGCTACTCATACGTGCTCAAACTCAAAGTGGACTCAAGCTTAAAATGTACTGAGAACTCAAAATGGACTCAAACTCAAAATGTACTCAGAACTCAAAATGGACTCAAACTCAAAATGTAGTCAGAACTCATTATTGTATCAAAACTCAAAATGGAATTAAACTCAAAATATACTCGGAACACAAAATGGACTCAAACTCTAAATGTACTCAAAACTCAAAATGTGCTCCGAACTTAAAATGGACTCAGAATTCACTAGGGCTCAGGCGTACTCAAACTCAATTGGACTCAAAGATCAGACGGGCTCACTCTGCTCAAACTCACTCAAGTTTAAACTCACCATGTCCCACTAGCCTTGCGCTGACTCAAACTCAAACTAACGCGTGAGTTTGAGTCCAAATGAGTCTGAGTGAGTGGACGCATGAGTGAATGGTGTAAGTATAACATGTATATCCGCGGTGACAGTGCACCTTCCGTGAACCCACTTCCACGCTGGCCCCGCTTTACAACTCACATTTTGCACTACCTTCAAAGCTCCCGCGACTCCTAGGGCAGGAAAACGCCACTCAGATTGCCAGCCAGACTACTGTAGCTTATCCCCGTCAAACAAAGCGCCTTCCTGGAAATCAGAGTGAACTTTATGAGATTCTTTTCCACGTCGCAAGCTGAGAAAAAGTGACTGTAAAAGCAACAGACTAACGACGCACCACGCAGAGACCACCCGTCTTTCGATGAGGGCGGGGGAAGTCGCAAATGTTTTCCTTCACCAAGTTCTTCTGTGACTAGGAGCCCCTCAAATCCTTATCATAGCCAGATGCATGGCATTCACTTATGCCATGCGTCCTACGATTCTGGAACACTGAACAAGAAAAGAACACAGCGTACAAACGCCGGACGAACGAACTGACCCTTTGCTTGGACAATACCATCATGAATATGTCTGTGTACGGCGGCGTTCAACCTAAGACATGAGAGAAATTGCATCCTTTCGTCACGTTCGCGTAGAATACCCTATTCGAAAACGACGAAGATAACTTTGTTCAAGCTTGTCTTTGTCGACGACGACGGCGATTTCAATGCCGACGCCCAAGGATACCTACAGCGGCCGGAGGGGGCACCCCAGTTTGCGCGCCGGCCGTGGTCTGACAACCGCTGGTGGATGCAGGACGCTACAAGATCTGACGCCGAGTTGCCGAGTATCACCCGCGTGAACTGTTATAGGCACTAGTTCTACAATGCCAACTCAGTGAGAAAATCCTTCCGCGGTATTTCCGGCACTAGAGAAATAAAGGCCTGTTCGACAACTTATCTCCGGCGTTGTTCCCAATGACGGATGGGGCAATTCGCGAAGACGCACGCTATCCAAACCCATCGGCGTGTAAGAAAGTAGCTCTTCAACTCAAAATGAGATATTTGTAAATTTGAGCTACAAATTGATTTCAGGCATTGGTTCAATGTACTCTGAGAGGTGGGAAGATTGACATTCTATACCCCATTGTTTTTTATAGAAAGCATCTCTTGTTCGGGGCTATGTTCGCCCGCTCTCCGCACCGCTCCCCCTACACTACCAAAAAAGAAATAGTAAGCAACGCCCGGTTTCGACCTCATGACTCTCTGACCGCAACGGAGGTACGCGGCGCTCTTCCTACTGCGCTACAAAACCGAGAGAGGAGCAAACTGCTACGAACGCGCCTTATATCCTTGACTCATTCACACTACGTCAAGAAGCTACTGATACAACGAAGGCACGCGAAGCTGAACGTCCACGGAAACGACGTACTGAAAACTTTAGAGGAGGATTTTAGCGTCTCTTGATCGTGGGATGTCCCGCGTCCGTGCCCCGTCCGCAGCGCCTCTCATGACGATTGTGGAAGGATGCCCCTAGGGATTGGCCAACCAAAAAATCCATCACGAGATAGCTTCGCGTTCAACCACCGTCGTCATCTTCCCGTAGGGGAACCGAGGAAGAAGAAGGAGAAGAAGACAAAGCAGCGACAACGTTATAGTTTTTTTTCCCCTCAAAATTGCCAACATCACTTCCCTCCCACTCCACAGCTCTATTTTACCCTTAGTTTGAATTCTTGACCAGTTTCCCCAATCTGACTTGGCCAATCCCCCAGAGTGGGTACGCGCCACTGATTTTTGGTTCAAACCAACCAACCAACCGACAACGAGGGCGTGTACGTTGCTCTCAGCCGGTGCATGAACGTCAAAAACTTTTACAGCACCAACGCTGACGGAGACTACCGATTCTACCACAGAGACGACAACATTGACAAGAACATCATGGACGAGTTTCCGCGCCTCAAGCACCACCGCCTACTCAGCGTAACACAACAGTACTTGGGTGCCTTTGCCTGCGGTGTAAACGCGGACGTGGAATTCCTTCTGGCGCTACTAAACACCAGATCCCTCAAAATAACGGCAACACAATGGAACCACACGGAACTCAAATGATGCTTCGCATCCTCCTCAGGGTTCCCCACAGGAAGATGGTGTGATTTATTTATCTATACTTTCTGGTTGCCAACGTGCTGCCGCACGCACTTTTGTTATCTAAGTTGGAAGTTTTAGGTTTTTTCTGATGTGAACACTCAGGCATTTGTATTTGATAGGAAGTGTTTCGCCATTTCATCACAATGCTAGAATCAAATTCCTTAATATTCCGTGTTGATGCACTTTGACTGTTTAAGAAAATATCACGTGGAACGTACGTGCTCTCTTGGCTGATGACGCAGCAGTCAATGCGCTTTACTCATGTGCGCATGTCACTTCAAAGACGTATTCGTCGGCGCTTGTGTGGTATTTAAAATCTGTGCCGATCACAACTTCTCTGCAAAGTTTTGTTCTTGGAAGTAACTTGTGCCGTTCTTGGCTATGTCACCACATGGCTTTCTCGGCCTGACCCAATGTTCTGAAGGGAGGCCATAGTAGCTTTTCCAAAGGAGAACCTGTCTTCCCCAAAAAACAATCTGCTCATCGCTTCATTGCCTGAACCAACTGCCATAGCAAACTTTTTGAGTACATGTTTAATAGAATACTCGTGTACATCTCAGAGTGTATTTATCTTCACGAGAACGGACAGGCAGGCTTCAGACCAGGAATCCGCCAATTATCAACGTGTGGCCCTTGCGTCGTACATCAAGGGTGCCTTCCCTCATGAAGAGTTTGCGTAACGGTAAATTTTGAAATCGTGAATGCTCACGACACCACTTAGACCTACGGGAACTTTATTGACCTGATCTTATTAGTTATCTCCTAAAAGATGAACTCTCTTTCTTTATGCTTGTGTGAAAGACCACTTCGCATCCGAATCAAGTAATTACTCTCAATGGTTAACACTGGAAAAAATGTCGTGCTCAAAGCAGAGGTTTCAGCTGCCCTTCGTTTATGGTTAGAAAGAACTCGCTTCAAAATACATTGCCACAAATCTTACCCAGTTATGTGTATGTATCCTTACTTCAAATATTGTTTAAATAATTTATTTCGTGAATTGGATAGCGCCAAGTCTACCTAGGTGTTTACAAACTAGCTAGCTTGGTGCATAAAACCAATTTTAGGCTGAACACAAGTGAGATCACTTTTTTGTGTTCCCCCCCCCTCCCCCCTCCAAAAAAAAAACGTTCGATGCGACCAGATTTAGATATGAACCTGAATACAGTACTGATATTATGCAAAAGAGAACAGAAGTTTTGGGTGTGATTGTTCACAAAACGTTTATGTTTATTCCGAAAAAAAAATATCCTAAAAGCGCTCACATATTTAAAACTTTATTCACTTCTGTCACATTACTCTTATTCCGCTGACGACAAACTTCTGCAGCTTTTTTCCTCCAGCTTGGTAAACTCGACATTTGACTATTGAAGTGCTGTATATTTTAAAAGGTACAAAAGGGGTCCACTTGTTGCTGCTCTTGGGGCTGCGGATTGCCTATTGTGCTTTCCGCATTACCCTGAAGTTGCCTGGCGTACCACAGACAGAACGCTGACCTATAGTGGGTTTTAAAAGTCTATCATTGAACCAATACCTTATTAAATAGGCGAAGACGCATACACAAATATCATTTCAAACTCCCAATACCTCCCTGTGCCTTTCTTGCTTGGGGTGATGTAGGAAGCATCCCAATTCTTAATTTCTCGGCGTGTTTAAACCGCTTTTATTGAGTTTAGAGCCCTATGAAATCTTCGTCTTGTATTGCATGACATTTATACCTAATTATACTCAAATAAGTTACCAGAGAGTGCAATGTTGCAGCATTCATGGTATTAGAAAAATTCAGTGTATGTCACATAGCGAAAGATGACCAAGTTGTTTTGAAGAAAAAGAAGATTTATCGGAGCTTACTTCTGCTCTCCTAAGAAATCCAAGAACACTCAGGCTGCAAAGCATCAGTCCACAAAGTTACGTGCGGAGGCGAGTGTCGGTAAAATCAAAGAGCATGTCGTCGGTTCTGCGGGATTATTATTTCGGCGCGTCTTTTTTCGAACCGGTGAATTACTTCCAGATCACTGCGGATCAAAGATTACTCTAGGCTGGTGACGTTAGTTCTACACACTCCCTATCAAAGGTGATAACAGGTGTGCCAAAAAAATTAACAAAAAAGACGCGTTTCACTTGGCACACAGATAACACAGCCCGGCACAGCCGGCTGGTAAAAAGAAAACATATAAACAAGGCTGTAGCGGCAAGCCTCAGAGCCAGCGGCAGCAGCGTGACGAAGGAAAACGAGTGCGCTTACCCTCCGGAGCGTTCGCGCCACCCCTGGCATCAGTACATACAGAACCCATGGCGTTCCTTATAACCCGGTCTGCCTCTAGACTGCCTGCTTCCCGAGAAGCAGTCTTCCACCGAATTCGACTGGAACGAAAGTGCTGAGGCAGCCTTTCGCGCCCTCAAACGTGCGCAGGCAAACGCCGCTCTCCTCGCTCACCCAAATTCAGGACGTGCACTCGCACTGATGACCGACCCCTGCAGTTCTCCTGCGGGAGCTGTCCTCCAACATTACGTAAACGGTGCGTGGAATCACTTGGCCTTCTTGTCAAAATGGCTAACCCGACAACAAACCCGGTACAGTGTATTCGGGCGTGAATTTTTGGCAATGTACTTGGCTGTGCGTAATTTCTGACATCTTCTAGAAGGTCGTCAGTTCACCAACTTCAGTCACCACAAACCCTTGACGTACGCCATCTGCCGGCCCAACATCCATTATACGCCACGACAAGTGCGACAGCTGCCTACCTGTCCGCGTACACTACGGGTATCAAGCTTGTCAGTTGCGTTGACAACACAACTGCGGATGTTCTAAGTCCCGTGACGCCTTCGCGTCCCCGTCGCCACTTTTAATTGCACCCGACCTCCACCGACTGGCTGCTGACCAAGCAGATGCCACGGAGCTACTGCGTCTTCGCACATCGCCACTGCGCTCCAGCTCAAAGACGTCACACTCGACAAAAAGAACACCGTTTGCGACATGACGACCGGAAAGCCACGACCGTTCGTACCCAAAACCTCCATCGCGAGCTCATCGACGCCATGCACAACTTGATCTATCCTGGGATTCTTGCCGCGCAGGAACTCCTCGCGGTTTGTTTTGTCTGGTCCCGTTTGAACGGGGATGTGCGCGACTGTGTCCGCACCTGTTCACCATGCCAACACGCAAAGGTTCACCGGTACCCAGTTCTGCCGGCAAAACGTTCCTACAACCTGATGAGCGCTTCGCCATCCCTCACATCGACCTCCTCGGCCCCCTCCCCCATGCCAAGGATACCGCTACCTACTGACTTGTGTGGACCTATTCACACGCTGGCCTGACGCCACACCGCTAATCGACATATCCGCGCCCACGGTAGCGGCTTCATTCGTTTCAACGTGGGTAGCGCGCTTCAGATGCCCATCATCCATCGTCATAGACCGCGGACGGCAGTTCGAGTTTACTTTGTTCCGGTTCCGGCGTTCCGGCTACAAACAAATTGACTCGTCGAGCGCTTTCACTGCCAACTTAGGGCCGCGCTCACATCACACGACTGCCCAACACAGTGGGTCCAGCGCTTGCTACTCACACTTCTGGGCATACGCGCCGCCTTCAAGACGGACCAGACGTGTTCTTCGGCTGAACTTTTTTATGGAACATAGCTTCGACTACCAGGCGAAATGTTGGAGGTACCGTCTAAAGCACCTTCCGCAGCGTACTACCTGAAATATCGGCGATTGATCCTGTCTGGCCTTCCACCACAGCCTACACGGGAACAGAACCAAGAAGACGTTATGTACTTTCGGTCTTGGAATACGCAACGCGTATGTTTGTGCGGTACGGAGCCGTGCACCTCCCTTTCCAACCACACTTCGTTGGCCCTTTCCCGGTTGTAGAGCGACATTCATTGAAGTACTTCATTGACAGCAACGGCTCTCACGACAAGATAGCTCTAGAGCACCGGAAGCCGGCATACGTCACCGCCGCTTACATCAACTCTGAGTATTCTCACTGTGGCTGCATGCCATTACGACCATCATAGCCGCTGCATTCATTACAGCGTCGCACCAGCTACTCTCTTGGGGCGGAGCCCTGTAGCGGCCAGCCACAGTGCCAGCGGCCGCAGCGCGATGTAGGGCAACGAGTGCGCTCTCCCGCCGGAAGGTTCACACGCCCCTGCCATTAGTAGATAAAGACCCCACGGCGTTCCGAATGGACCGGCCTTGCTAGGTGGTCTGGTCGTCTCTCTTTCAATGCCTCCGTGGCATGAGCTCTACAAGCCCAATGCAAGTTTTGCTGCACTACCCCCCTCTAAGAGCGCATTGATACGATGGTAAAATAAAACGACTGTATAACGAAACAAAAAAGTACGTCATCTTTTGCAGTCAGGCTTCAGGAGAACCACGTGGACGACTTCAGGCAATGTGGACGTTCGGATGCTCTTTATTCACAGTCAGGATAACCTTCTAGGTATGTTGGCCACCACGTCGTAGATTGCGGAAGAATTCGAAATACCATCAGAGAAGATTCTCACTCAGTCCGCATGGTCGAATGGGAGTCCGCACCAATAACAGAACCCCGGGGTAGTACTCGATGCCTGGGCATGGGACGTTGTAGCGTCCGGAATAAACCAGCTGCTGGCCCATTGTACGAACTCGATCGAGCTTTCAGGCCTCCTCTGCGCGCTGAAGTGGTCCTTGTGTGTCGGCGTTGAGGTAGTCGTCTTCAGCATGTGGTAGCCGTCTTCCGTACACGAGCTCGAACGGGGCCATCTCTGCAGTTTCCTTAATAGCCGTGTTGTACGCAAACCTGACATACTGGAGCACTTCGTTCCAAGTCGTTGGTTCAACGTCGGCGTACATAGCATATAGGCGATTGCTTTTTCTCAGACTTACCGTTAGTCCGTCGGTTTGTAGCTGGTACGCCAGCGTCCTTGGGTGATCCGTGTTGCTGCAGCGCAAAATTTATTGCATAAGCTCCGCAGTAAAGGTGGTTCAGCCGTCTGTGATTATGACTTTTGGGGTTCATGCCACAGCACAACTTTGTTTTTGACGAACTTCGCGACTGCTTGTGTAGTCCCCCTTAGGAGAGCGGCGGTCCCTGCGTAGCACATCCTGTCGTCTGTTGCTAAAACAATTCACTTGTGCTCGGATTCTGACGTAGGGAACGGGCTCAGAAGGTCCATTCGAATCTGTTGGAAGGGCTTCGATGCAAAAGCAATGGGGTGCAGAAGTCAGGGGGTCTCAATGGCGGCGTTTCAGATGCGACGCATCTCCTTAACTCGCCTTGTCCCTCCGGCGTCCGCAGTCCGTAGTCCTCATCAGTCCCCCCGATTATCCTCGCCATGGCAGCTGTGCGGTAGCGCCGCTCTCACCGCACCGCCATCTTGCATTAGTGCTCGCTCTCCTCGCCGTGACAGCTGTGTGTCGGGCTGCGTAGCGCTCGGTTATCGCGGGTGTGTGCGGTGCGCATGCGCTGCTTGCACCGCTAACGCGCGCTGTACATTTAACCACGACAACTGCGCCGCTCCGCTCAGTCGTTCCATCGCCGGCGCTCCGATGACATCCGATGACCACTGATGATTTGAATGGAGGCTAACAATTCTGATATATCGCTGGCTGGCGCGATCATACCCAGCATAACGGAACCAACAAATTGAAACGACATAATTGAAACAACCAAACGGAAACGTAAATGGAAACCCCCAGATGCGTCGCATCACCCCATGGTTTCCCCCCGTGGAAAGATGGGGTCAATTTTTCGTCGCTGCCGGTCACGATCCCTCCAACCGTAGTGCTTCACATTTGTAGTAAGACGAAACGAAAGTACTTCGACTAGGTTTTTAGGATAGTGCGACCTGTGCAGAGATGTCCGGAAGGCGGGTCGTCATGGCACGCTTCCAATGTTTTGTCCGGAAGTTATGCGGGTAAGTAATCAGAAGAAAAAGTTATCGACTTGGTCTGCCGATCAGTTATCGCGATGTTGTGCGTCAAAAAGTCAATTCCTAGAATTACCTCGCGGGCTTAGTTAGGCAAAATGATGAACACAGCAGGGTACGCCATGCTATCTTCGGTGACACGCGATGTTCATATTCCACTTGGCGTTACAAGAGGGTCTCCTGATGGGCGTATGTATGGACATTCTGATCTGGTCATCACTTTCTTCAGCTTATACGTGAATGATCCGCTCATTACTGAGTGGTCGGCTGGCTCCCTTTTCCGTAAGGGCGACTGCATCAAAGCCGTTTATGCACAACTGGACATCGAGGGTCGCATTCTTTGAGATTCGGGTGCGTCTTGGCGTCGTATCTCGGCGTGTACGTGTTGACGCCGGGCACTATGCGTCCTTGCGTACGTTGCTCTCTTACACGCATGCTCAGCAATGTCGTGTACGTGTCACGCCCTGTGGCTACCGTAGTGATCGGCAGTCGCCACAGGGTTAGATCAGGTTGTGCGGCTGAGGCCATGTCGTTAATTACGGTCTTCGGATGATCGTTGCTGTGTTGGAGGGTTTTGTTTTTTGCCGTTCTTCAGCCTGACCTTCAGAAAGTGGGGCTTTTAGTTTTCCCTGCACGGGCTAGGAAACCTTCCACAGCAAAGTCATCCTTGCTATCGCGGCTGGGCGATAGGTATGGGTGCGGCGGTGGCACATAGTTGAAACGGGCTGCTTCAAGCCAGCTTTGGGCTCTTGGCTTCATGTTGTTCGTTACCCTACATAGCGGTGGCAGAATTCACGTCGGACACGGGCGCGATCGAGACGGCGCTTTAAGTTTCATGGAGGTACTATGACCACCCAATCAATGCGGTGGTTTCAGAGACGAGCGGAGCCGGGTGTAATAGTTTGGACACACTACGGGAGTCAAGGCTTGCCTTCGTACGGGTGGTGCTGCGGAAACTTTTTCGATTGCGCCACCACCTCAAGTCCCTTTCCTGACTCATTTCATTCGATAAGAAGTTCAACACTCTTCGGGAACCTCTACGTAGTTCATAGCACCCCGCACCTGAATCAGATATCACTTAGCGAAAGCCGACGCAGTTATCTTGAAGGAAACCAAGGTTTATTAGAGCGAACTTGTGCACCCCTAAGAACTCAAAGAATATTTAGGCGGTGAAGAATCAGCCAACGAAGGGGTCCACTAGATGCTGATCTTGGGGCAGCAGCTTTCGTATAGTGCTTTCCGCATTATCTGGATGCAAGATCTACGTGGCGTGAAACAAATTTTGCCTAGGTGCCAGCAAAATACGCTGAATAAAAGTATGCTTTTTAGAGTACATTGATCGATGCCTTTTCAAATAAGCAAATATGTATACTTGCTCATCCGAAATATTTTCAAACCGGTAACCCATTCTGTGACTTTCTCTCTTTTGGTGATGGAGGAAGGCTACCAAGTGCCAAAATTTTTACGCATTGAAAACACTTTCATTGATTTTACAGCTCTTTGACACCTTCGCCTTGTATTGCGTGACCTTTTTGTGTGACCACACATTTCAATTTTGTAGCGTTTAACGCATGTGTAGGAGAAATATGAGGCTCTGCAATTGTTATTCCAGGACGCTATGGATTTGTTTTGCAGGAAGTTGAAAACGTTCTATGAGATTAGTAAAGGAGTTCAAAATAGTGCTGAGTTTTTATATTGCTCTAGGATTAGCTGGCCGTGAGGAATTGCAATTTAAACAAAGAATTTATTTTTGCTCTCCATCAACCTTTAGATATTTGGGGAGGCAACAGGGTCTGTGACGAAGGTGGAAAAGAAACAATAAGTGAAATAATAAGCACATCGGAGTTTTTTTATCGAATCCAGCGGCATCCGAAGTAAAACCGACTGAAACTGTTTTTAGAGCCTCAGGCATTTTTGTATCACTGGCTTAAACAAAGTTATTGTCACAACAAAACATTCCTCGTCTAAATACGACAACAACATCAACGTTTAGCTTGCGCACCACCACGCTAAAGAATGAAGCCACCGGTGCCCATTCGAGACTAATACTGGGTTGTGGTGGGGGTATGATATGGCGCACAACGTTTTAAGTATACTTTTTTCATATCTACGCTCAATAATAACAGAAAACATGATTACTTGTCGTACTATAGGGACCTTCGCATGGCTGGTGAGGCCTTTAATAATAGTACCATGAGGAGCATTATTTTTGTTATGTGTTTTCCAGTAGAAACATTTTCTTTCTGTTTTCCAATGGTGTTATCATTGTGTGTTTTGTGTTTACGAGTTGAAAAACTGATGCTGCATAAACCTACACTTCAAATTCTTGCAGGATTACTTGTTTTCCTGCAGAAAACGTTAGAAAATAACAATAATTCCCGGTTGTAACGGAGTGCTTTCGCATGGTTCAACAGTATTTTTGATTTCTTTGACTGCTTTTATATCTTGTTAACTAAACTGTTTTCTGAGGATGTAGAAATAACCAAAAGCCCATTAAAATTGATGACACTGCCACAAAGATAATGGTCATTGTTTATGATTAGATGAGAATATTTGGTGTGGTGGCGGATTGTTTTGTGTGTTTAATAAAAAAAACGAAACAGCAAGAACTAAGACAACAGTTTAGGAACGGTTGTGCTTTCGAATCACCGCCGAGAACAGAAGATGTAGCTATTTGGGCACAGGAAATTAAGGTTCCAATAAAACCTTGAGCCCGTGATTACGAAAACGCTTAGAAAACTTATACAAGACTTTTCGGAGCTCCCTTTCTCGCAACGTTTTTTTGAAACTCGGACGATGCACTTTATACACTGAATATCAAACACCACAACCCTGGCAGGACAGGCGAAGATTTTTCGAATTGTTACAGGAGATACTACTTTTTTGACATCAAACAACGATATGCATTTTTAATAATTAGCTTTAAAAAATATTGTCATTCTCGGAGTTGCTCATAACTAATAAATTATATGGAATATTTATATTGCGGCTAGTTCTACTTAGCACACTTAGAGATAACCCACCCTATCAATCTGCAATGAAAGCGGCATCTTAGTGGTATGACGCTTTTTATAATATTTAGAATACACTTCATATAATGGTAAAACTGCGTCGCGCACCGGAGTTTGTGGGCAAAATTTTCGCGGGTGAGAGAACGAACGTAACTGGGTTTCGTTCACTGAAGAACTTGTAACGCACAGCGCTAGCACGGACTTCAAAAGGGCAAGCGGAATACGAACAATACGCATGAGTGTTTTTGAAGAATTTTATCGACCCGATTGTTAACTCCTGAGAAGAATGCAGGTGTTCATGCTAATTAACTGAACAGCCTGTCAACTGACAAAGAAGATCCTAGATGTTCCTTTTTTATATTGGTCAACAGCTAATCGAGGTTATGACTTCCCATATGCCATATGCACAATAATTTTATTTGCTTTCGCCTATAAAGAAAGTGGCGTTAGCGTTACTTGGGTTGCTTACGACGAATCTTAGGTCTCCAAGAAGAAGACGCTTAAGGGAAACAATCACGCTTTTTCAGAAAATTCATAATGTAAGTGTATCCTCACCTAAACAAACTCTTCTTCCCGCTTTTCATTTATAGCAAATGCCCCAATCAGGACCCTGAAGTGGAGCTAGCAGGGAGCTAAAGAGTACCGCTTTCAAAGCTTGTATAAGTGGCAAACACAGTACCTGCCACGTTGCGCACTTCTTTGCAAAAACGCGGTTTCTAACGCTCAACCGCACGGTTTTGGGTAATTTACTAAATTCGGACTGATTTCAATTTAAACTGTACAAAGCGGGTGCAGCATTCTCCAAAAATATATTTTTTACTTTCTACAATTATCGCGTGCTTTCTTGCACCAAGTTTTGCGCTGATATTTTATGTCTATTTGCCCATTTTGTAGATCCCATGAATGATGCATTCATACCGCCTTCTCGACTACAAAGGAGGCAGGAGGCTTTACTTTGACTAGGCTTAGAGTTTCACTTCTGTAGTAATTTTAATCTGTTGAGGATTTGTATCAAATTTTCGTAGACATGGAAACACGGATTAAGTGGTCGACAGGGTATAATTGGCATAAAAATAGCACCAAGGATCACTGCAACAACTAAGCTCATTCCTACGCTGTAAACCTGCAGAAACAAGGTGTTTCTGCAAATCGATCATAAAATTGAAACACAGGGTGCATTATGCGATCAAACGTTATACGTGGTATGAAAACCCTAAGGACAGGTAAGAAGCTACCTGTGTCCGAAAACAAATTAGTGGAGAGGGTATAATAGTTCAAATGAAGAAAATAACTGGGCGCGGACTGGCATTGTAGTGAGAGAAAACGACAATCGGGGGGAAATTAGGGCAACAGAGTGCATACCAAGAGCTGGGTCTAGAAGAATGGTAATGCCAATAAACGATCAAAGCGATAAAATACGAAATTTCGAGGGTAAACTGTAAGCTCGAGCTGCGCAGGACGAGGAGTGGTTGGAGGTAATTGGGAGAGGCCTTCGTCGTGCAGCGGATATGAGTAGGCTGAGAGGAGTATGATGATGATGACGACGATGGTGATGTTCTGTGGAAACATATACTTTAGCCAGAAATACCCAAAAAGTATTAGTATTACTAAGGTGTTTACCCACCAATTCACCAAAGAAGGTGTTTACTGACCAAATAACACATCCGGCCTGGTCACACTGCTTTGGTAAGGTGTAGCTTGGAACAAAGCGGTGTTGTGCATGGGTCAGCGACAAAAAGGGCATTACAAAAACTCGACGCATGCTCCATTGTGGGTTTCGACATGCGTGAGTGGCTTTCTCTACTAGTCTAGTACAAAGCCTGTATGAAGAATGCGAAGCATTGTGTCACGGCAAGGGTAAATTTGCATAAAAGTGTATTTTGGTTGTAAAATATATTATTTATAGCGCTGTACTTTATCGTGCCACAATCAATGTATCTGCGGCCCGAATATTTTATACCGTCCATCTGTTTTTGCTTCCTTCCCAGAGAAAGTGAGAAAAAGCAGCTTTAGCAGATGTCCCCATTAAAACATAAATCATTTCCTACCGATTTTTTAGCACACTGCTACCATGACCTGTATCTAGTGAACCCTTTTTCGCGCATATTGAGAAAAACCAACTATGATAAGTGCATTGCTGCCTAATATTTTTCTCTGTGCGAGAAATACAATTATGTAACTTATTACAGTCACACGACAAACAGTACAAGGATCGTGTCGCGTTCTTCGCAGCGGAGTAAAATTTATGCTGTTGGAACCATTTTTCGGAACACCGATATTAACTAAACGGAGTAATTGGGTACTTTTTTGCTGAAAAGCATACATTTGAGCATATTATCCTAAAGTTCATAATTTAAACAGATACTCTAAGGAAGGTTCCTAAATTGCCATAAGCAAAGTCATCAAAATCCGCATAATCAACCTTGTTCTTAAGGAAAATACTTCTGCATATTCCTCAGACCTTAAATGTACTGTGTGCTTGGTACTGGCGGTCGCCAGGTCCCTGGAAAGATTGGGATTACGCTACACAAAATATGCTATTTCAGACGCTTCACCCATGCATCAAGCCTGCCTTCATACAACATACAACAGCTTCGTTAAACAAGCAAGACTCGAGTAAATAAAGATCTTCAAGACATGGAGAAATAGCCAGCGGACTGGATTAAGCATACCGAAAAAAGCAATGTGATGATGGTTACAGTCTCAGTGTTTTTTTTTTTTTTGGGGGGGGGGGGTCTGGTGAATAAAGCAATCCTGCCAAAACTACCTCACCTACAAGTTACACACAAAAAACATACTTTGGGCGATACACTACTGCCGCATCTAACAGGTTCATTCAAGACGCGTTAGATATGTTACGAATCAGCCACTTTCGTCCAAAACGTCACACTTTCTGTATATTCAGGACTGCAGTGCAGAAAGAGTGTAGAAGGGCTATGCGCAATTTGAACCCACTATTATCACTACGCACTCGACAAAGGTTTACGGAAAGCCTCCAAGACAACCTAAGCCACTACAAGCATTGTGTATTTTAGCACATGAGGTTTGTTTCGTATTACGCGCGCTTGTGTGCTTTTTACAGAGATACATTTTCACACCTTATTGCGCACCTCCCAAAGACTTACCCTGAACTACACTGCAGTTCTTCTCACGGCTTTTTCTTCGTGTCTCTTTTGTTTAGCAAAGCAATAATAATCCAAAAACATCACACATTCTCTCTGATTCTTCAGGACAACTGTGCAGAATGTGTGATCGGGCCTATGCGCAATCTAAACACACAATTAACACAACGTATTCGACACAGGAATATAGTCCCCCCACTACTAAAAAGGTACTTTTGGCTGTTTCTCATAGCAGGTATTCAGCTTTAAAAAACAATTATCAACGAAGGAGCAATCATTATAATTTGCCCCAAGAAAACACAGACATTATCCCTTGCAACCAACTGTGATTTACATTGCCAAGTTATGCGAATACCGCAAGACAGGCAAGGAACATTGCATGAGCAGAAAACAAGCGACAAAAGCGAAGCTCTGGGGGTGGTGGCGTTCCCTCACCAACTCCGTCGCACGGCTGACTTGTACGTATGTTATATACAGCCGTATAACTTTGTACCTAGCTTATGCTAATCCATCTCCTAATGCTCTTATGTATATGCTCTTCCTAGCTTAAGCTAGCGTAAAATTAGGCGGTTCGATTCCCAACATGACCGCTCTCCCGCATCGCACTGTCTCGTCCACAGAGTAGTCAAAGTGCGCGAGTCCAGTAGAAAACCACTGTTTGGCCGCGCCGAGCACTCAAAAATGAGCGGCACCATAATCCCCACATCTTTAGCATCCCCTCATTATCTAACACCAGGCAAGATGCCATGTGCTCCGCCCTGGGGTATATATGTGATTTCCAGCCCTCACACTTTCATTTTTTTTCGCTGAGATTGTCCCTGCCAGGGGCATCGTTCAGCAATCTAATTACTGTCATCTATGGAGGCAATACCGCCTTCACTGTTTTTTCTCCCTCTACGTTTCATTTCGGCCGCACTCCCCCAGCTAACATCGGTCGACCGTCACAATCGTCATCGAGGTGGGCCTCTTTCACTCTGTGAAAAGAAAAAGAAGGCACTAAAGTGTAGAAAAGCATAGAAATTTATGCTATGACGCAGCAGTGAGGGGGAATTACCTGGTGCACTCTGTTACAAGGCGGCTTGAACAGTTTGTAGTCTTGATGTTACGTTTTTGAAGGTTATCTTCGCTTGACTTTATGCCACGTAACAATATTGCTCCGCAAAAGCTTCAAAACGAGAATAAGGTCTGTTTACTGTTAGGCATATTCCCTTTATTGCCGGTAGTGAATTGTGAGCAAAAGGGAATTCACTTACCTTTGCAGATTCACTGCAATTTATTTAGCCCAATTGAAAGATACTCAACGTATATTGGATTGTTTCTTACTCTACATACATTTTATTGGAAGCTGTAAATTTGTTTTCTGATAATTGAGTTTCCTGTACCAAGCAGTTCTTACGCTTCTCCTCTTTTTATAAACGATGTGTCTAAATGTAGGTGGGACGAACACGTTGAGTTTTTTAACGATACGTCGGACGTACAGCACCCAGGGTGGCTCGAATCCTACGTCGTTATCGCGAACCACCAATCGGAAGGTGGTCATGCATTTACTGCAGGGGCTATTGCCATTTGTTCTAATGTTCTCAAGTTTGACCAAAATTTCGAACGGATATTTGACGGGAAGTTGATATATTGCCGGCACCCACAACCAGTTAGCCTTTACTGAGGTCGGAGATAAAATGCGGCAATCCCGCACCGAACTAATGCGGCCGTCACCGGCCGTGTCATCGATGGCTCTACGGCACTAAGGACGCCGAACGGGAGTGCAATTGACTAAGCATTGGGGGGAAGCAAATATAATCAATGCCAAGAGTGTAATTGACCAATTACTGGGAGTCGTCTTGAGAAGGTCTGTACGTTTATCCGGAGTCGTACATCTACCGACTTCCTGCACGCAAACTCTGTGGCGACAGTGGGGCTGTTTGACCATCAGTGACGAACTGGCCGCGGATAGTTTGCTGGTACTCCCAACGCTGTCATCACTGAAATAAGCGTTGGAATAAAGACAACAAACTTCGAATCGTTTGTCAAAGTATCGCGGTGACTATAAAAAGCCCAAAGCCTGCTTGTGTGCTGCCGAAGATGCAGCACTTATATTTGGGATGCAGTGATTTGCTTTAAAATCTGAATCGCGTACTCCTCGCAAAAGTAAATAAAACACTGGTATATGTGATTTCTTATGCCCAAACTACAAAATGAGTGCCCAAGGCATTTTATCCCAGTAGAGAATGCGAGTACCATATCGATGGGCTGTCATGGCATGTGTTGATGCTAGAACACCTTTCGCACTTTCGTCACTTTTTTAGTGTGTAGCGTTCCTGCCGGAGAGAAGGAAAAGTAATGCTAATGTTGTGTCCACACAGAACGCAAACTGATGTTTCAGGTTCACATAATTTATCTTGTTTTCTTGCCTCCTTTCTAGTTTCATGAAGCTGTGTATACTGCTTTATTATATTCACATTGCTTTCAAAGACTTCACCAGACAATCCACGAATTCCTTACATATAATATTTTTTAATTAGGGTGTCATTCTTGAGAGAGTGTAAAGCTTTCCGAAAGTCTATGAAGGCAGCGATAGTATAAAGCCTCTGCTCGAATTTTGACTATTTTTTTCTTTATTCTCTAGAAGAGTAGTTTCCCTGCACTTTCCCGTTTGGAACACATACTGCTGTTTGCAAATTACATTTTTCTTCACGAAAATCTTTTTGTGCTTCTTTAAATATTACGCGCAGCAATTACGAAAAAAAGTGGAATAATACAAACCGGTATGTTGTTATTAAATTCCGTTCTGTTGCCTTCCTTAAAAAGTGGTAACGCGAGAAATATACATTCTGTCACGGAAAATAGCAGTAAAGAGCTTTCTGTTAGATATATAAGTGGACCGCTGAGGAACTCAACAGCGGCTTTGGTCGGTACAGGTCTAATATCGTCGACCCCTGGGAAAGAAGCGGTTCTGAATGCATTTGTTTATTGTGATTTCTTCTCTTTCTGATGTTGGCATTAGAAACAAAGAATCACTTTATATAGGAAATACATAGGAATTAACTTCGACGATATCGAATAGTGAATTTTTTCGGTAGCGCTGTCATAAAAATAAAATAAACTCAGTATCAAAAATTTGGCCAGAGAAAGTAATCCCATTTACGGGCATTTCTGAAGGTGATGGTGGGATTCTGCCGTTGGCAATTTTATTGAAATCGTGCCACAGCAATTGAGGATTGTGCATCACTGACGGATACCTACTTTCATAGTATTCGGATCTAGCGTTCTTAAGTTCTGAATTCCGCCTATTGCAAAGTATTTTAATCTCTGTAAGCTTTTTTTTGTGTTAACTAAATGAGGAAATATTGTGTTCTTTCTTATTTAAATGTTTATGTGAATCTGAGTAATTCAAACTTCCTCGGCTTTTTTGTGCTTTTGAAATATATTACTTGGAAAGATATCGTCACGGTTTTTTAAGCATTTTTCTGAGAATATTTCTTAAGCTTTAGAATATTTCTTACGCATAATCACAGTATACTTTCGCCCAGTTTGTCGCAGCCATCAAAAAAACAATATTTACTTATATTACCTCTAGGTATATATCCTGTCGATTTGGTGCCTCTGAAATTTTCTTTAACCGATATACGGCAAAGAAAAAAATGCTCGCTCATTTTGAACATAAATACACGTTCTAAGGTGTTACCTGACAGTATACTTGTAAAACATAGATCAATAAAATTTTCTGAATGCTCTGTAACTCGTGTGGGAGAACCAATAATATTCTTACAGCCGTACGACAGTTGATGTAAGCAAGTTTATATGGTTGGAATTTTTGTTAAGGTTTAAAATTATGTCTCCAAAAGTTGATTTTTACCATTTATATGTGCTGGCATTTTCGAGAAAAGATTATGAATTAAAAAGTACGTTGATTTTATTAGACGGGGGATGATAGATTAGCAAGATGGCCATGTTACGGTGGAATACAGAAACAGTTTTCATATCCTAGTGCACCCGAGTGTAATCATGCAATACAACACACGGTAAGGTTTGCTACAAAGAAACTGACTGATATCGATATCAGACGAGTAATCAGGGTCCGAATGCTTGAGTTGTTAAAGATCTGCTTCAATTTCCTCTATTTTGTTGCGAACACTTTGTGCATTGAGGTAATAGAAAAGGTTTTGTCTTGGGGATGGCCATTACTAATATTCAAGTTAAAAAAGTTTTTTGGGTGAAATAAAACGCCATGTGAACTTATGACGTACATAGACATGAGCTGCTATTAGCATCTGGGATGATCACTAGAGTAGCGTATTTTCCCTACGCACTTCAATGAATAGATTCCTATGGTAGTCTTACCAAAATTTGCTCCAGTGCTTTTCTCTTTCTCATCAGATACTGAGGGCAGTAGTTCCATATATTCGAGTATTGTGCGTACTGTACTTTTTCACAGGGTTCGTTTAGGCATGGGATACATGTTTCTTCTTCTCTGCAGGCTTGGCAATAGTGCCATTTTGCTCACCCAACACACCGGACGTTGCTGTCCTCGTGGCAAATTTTCTGAATGTGTCAAAACTGTGGCAAAGTGTCAAAACGGGGTGGCAAACTGTGTTCGTAGATTCTAAATCTCTATCAGCCAACGCCTTCGAATACGTGGTAGGCGTGTTGCTCATTTCAACGACGGCCATTTTTTTGTTCTTGCTTTTACGAGTTCTAATTACCTGTGTGTCCTATTCGTCGTCATTCAGTTTATTTGCATTCCCTATCTTCTCAACAATATATTTGTCCATGCTATCTCCTTGGATACCAACAAACTTTACCTCTGGTAACTAATTCCTCGGCTCTTACACCGTCAGCTGCCTCATTTCAATATCCGAGTTTATTTTATGTTCACGCTTCTGAAATGCTTCTTTGGATATCAACAAGACATCCACTCCTGTACTATTCAGCCTTAGATTGACGTCAATAAGACCAATGTGAGCTGGCTTGATTTTGGCACACAGCATGTTTTGTACTGCTGCTTGCTTCAGGCTCTCTGTAGTGATTACCCTTTAAATCTTTTAGACTCACGGTGGTAAAGAAAAGTAATGTTCTGGACTCCAATTTCGCATGTGAGCTTATAGAAGACCGGTGACGACATAGAGGTAAACACGCTAAATACGGAAACACCGGGATATATGGATATTCATGAAAGTGTAAACGTATTCCATGAACACCACAATAAACATGGTCATAAAACACAGTGAAAGCACAGGGCAGCAGGATAGAATAAAATACGAAGAGTTACAGGTAATGCTAACAATTTAAATGAAAGTTGGTGTTACGTCCGCGTGGTCAGTGACGAGCTGACGCATGGCCACACTTCAAAAGTGACCTTTATTCTCTTCAAG
The DNA here is from genome assembly GCF_048455015.1 of Haemaphysalis longicornis. NCBI lineage: Eukaryota > Metazoa > Arthropoda > Arachnida > Ixodida > Ixodidae > Haemaphysalis > Haemaphysalis longicornis. The sequence continues at coordinate 17,710,655 of NW_027526214.1, read as the reverse complement.
AAGAACACGGGTTTGCGTCTGCTCTGCGGCAAGGTCCTAAAGCGTCTCTGGCGTGCATTGTCCATTGCCCGCGGTGTCGGGGGCGGTTCCGGCGAGGGAAAGGGCCCCTTCACGGGGAACACTAATCGGCGCACTGTCAGGAGGCGCCGAAACAAAATGAGCTTACGCTGGGGAGCACGAACACAACATTTCTTCCCCCCTTAGAAGAGTACCTGGTTGCGGTTAGGGGGGTGTCGCTGCCATGAGTATTTGCGTAGATTATTTGCGTAAGCCTTGCGTGAGTATTTGCGTAGGCCTTAGGTTGCAACGAAGATGGGAGCTGGCCATCTCCGCGTGTGGTTCTCGGCGTCACCGTGGCGCTTTCCATAGTGAGATGCCCGGCCCTGTTGACGGGTGGTGATTCACAACGTCTTTGAGAAGGGGCTGGTTTGCTTGGAGATGGCCTAAGCTGGCGGAGCTGATTAAGGTGCAGCCGGGTTGTCGTCCCGGAAATCTCGACGAGCCACGACCGGAGGCCAATCCGTTTCTTCATAGTCACTATATTCCATTCGGGCTTGAGTTGAAACTGGCGGGCGAGCACGCGGTCTCCCTTTCGTATCCACCGGCTGCGGGGTGGTTCGCGGACATCCTGTGCCACCTTTTAAAATGGCTCTGGTCGAACGGTTGTGAGAGGTGACCTTATTTCCCATGAAAACAGTACCCTTGCAGGGGTCTGGCCTATGGTATTTTGCACTGTTGTGTACTGCTTGAAAAAGAAGCGGACCAAGCGTCGCTGTATTGACCTTGTCTCGTCCTTGCAAAGTGCCCTCTTGAGTTCAGCCGCGTAGCGTTCGGCTTGTCAGTTCGTTGCTGGGGGGTACGGGGTGGATGTCACAGCTGTGACGCCGTTGTCTTTGTAGAACTGCCTGATCTCTTCCGACACAAAAGCCGTGCCGTTGTCCGATCCTATGTTTTGAGGTAGTGTGAACGTTGCCAACAATGCGCGCAGGGCTTGATGACTGCCACAGATGTTGACCTACTCATTTCGTGTAGACATCCACCACAACTAGAAATGTTGTTGCTTCGACTGGGCCTGCACAGTCAACGTGCAGGGTGTGCCATGGAGGTGTTGGCTTCTCCAAATGAGGAATGGGGGCTTTCGGCGGGGCTTGGTGGTTTCCCTGGCAAGCTTGACACGTTTGTGCAGGTGTTTCGCGGTTGTAGTCAATTCCAGACCACCACATGTAGCTGCGAGCGCACGTTTTCATGGCTACTACTCCTCGATGCCCAGCATGAATGAGCGCCATGGCTTGCTCGCGTAGTGCGTGCGGAATAACGACTCGTGACCCGAGTGTCACGCAGCCGCGATGGAGACTGAACTCCGCTGCTCTTTTCTTAAAGGCGTCTGAATTTTATCCGGTCAGCCTCTGCACGCGTCCTTGGTGCAGTGCTCCGCTCAGTTGCGACAACGTCGGTTCCTCTTGCGTCACTACGGCGACCGTGTCGGCCGTTAGCGGTGGATTAGGCAGGGCTTCAAACATCACCACGCAGCCCACTTGTGGAGGATCCTAAATTGTTTCGCCGAGCGGCAGACGACTCAATGCATCTGCGTTCTGGTGCATTTTTCCTGGGCGGTGCACAAGCTCGTAGTCGTACGCTGACTTTGTTATGCACCACCGTTTCATTTGAGGAGACAGCGTATGCGGTATTTGTTTCTGGGGGCCCAAATACCCAAAAGAGGTCGGTGATTCGTAATGATGATCAGGTGTCTGCCAGTCCTTCTCGATCCAGTTGCGAGTAGTTGCGCTCGGCCGCTGAAAGGGTGCGGAAAGCGAGAGCAATCCGTGCTTCCCTGCCTTCATCATCGGCTTGTGAGAGTACCGCTCCTACACCGTAGGGCGACGCGTCGCAGGCTATAAGCAGGGGCTCCGTTTCATTGTAGTACTTGAGGACTACGCGCCGCCGGAGGAGGTCCTTAAGCGCGTCGAATGCCTTCTAGTGGCGTTGCGACCAGCTCCATGGGACGTCATTCTGTAACAGGTGGTACAGGTCGTTAGCCACAGTTGATCGCTGCTCTAGGAATCGATCGTAGAACGTTATGATCCCAAGAAAGGACTGCAGTTCAAGCTTGTTGGTTCGTTCTGGTGTCTCACTAATAACACGCACCTTGTCATCAGTGGGATGGATGATTTGAGCAATGATTAGGTGCCCCAAGAACTTTACCTAGGGCACTGCAAAACAGCATTTTTTCTATGCTTAGCCGCTATTTGACGCTGGCTAGCCTGTCAAGTACAAGCTCTAGGCGTGCTGCGTGTTCTCCGCTTGATGTGTCGCTAATGATCTCATCATCCGGGTAAACGCACACTCCTGGAATTCCAACAAGCGTGGACTCCATGTACTCCTGGAAAATTACTAGGGCTGCTGCCACTAAAAAGGGAAGTCGTGTAACCTTGTAGAGGCCCCTGGTGGTGTTTGTAGTGAGCAATTCAGATGTTTCGTCGCTCACTTTCAGCTGTTGGAACGCCTGGATCAGGTCCAGCGTGCTGAAAATTCGGCCTCCACGGATTCTGCTGAAAACCTACTTTGGCGTTGGTAGTGGGTAAGCAGAAGCTTTCGTTGCCAGGTTCAGGGTGCTCCTGTAGTCTCCGCAAAGCGTAAGGTTCCGTCTTTTTTCCTGACTCCGACAAGTAATGTGGCACAGTCTAAGTGCTGCGTCGGCTCAATGACATCCTGCTTCTCGAGCTTGCGAAGCTCTTCGTCATCCGCCGACTGCATGGCGAAGGGTACGGGCTTCGCTTTGAGAAATATGGGGCTGGCGTCCTTATGGAGCTCCAAACTGATGGGTGCATGCAGCTCCAAAGATGGGTGCATGCTGCCGCCAGGTCTGGTGATAGGCGTGTTCGCTAATGAGCGTACATGCTGCTCTGGAATCCACCTCGAAGTGGATCGGCTGGGGACGCACGGTGACGTCGATTATGAACTTCGGTTGCGTGTGTAGGTTGAGAACGGTGTTTAAACCGTACAGCGCTCGTGATGCTGGTAGACTACCGTGTGTCTCCGCCTGCGTTATTGCCTCTTAGGCGTTCACGCGCTTGTGCCGTTCAGGGGGTGCCTTCGACTGCTTCCTCTTTGTTATGCATGCCTTCTCGATGTGACCTCGTTTCTTGCAAAAATGGCTCTTTGCGCCTTGAAGCTTGCATGACTACGGGCTGGGCTGCTCGGCGGTTTTTGCCCACTTGCCTGGTTGGGCTGGAGCTGGTGATTTCTGAGGTATGCCTGCTCGGTGGGCTTCCGGATGTCACGCTGCTGCTAGCTGGCACTCTCCGCTCGAATAGCGATGTCGTAAGCCTTTGCGAACGTCAAGTCTGTCTCAGCAAACAGGCGCTGTTGTAGAAAGTCGTACCGCAGTCCGCATAGAAATCGGTCACAGAGCATAATGTCCAGTGGTAGGATCGTAGGTTTCTCAGGTGGCGTGGTGAATGGTGCGCGGTATCTACCGTTGTGGTTGGCAGCGTTCCGAAGTAGCAATCGGCGGCCAGTTTTTTCAGTGACGCAACGTAGGCGCTGACCGCTTCTTCCTCCATTTGGTGCCTTCGTTGAAAACGGGCCCGGCTGTACACTTCCGATGACCTTGGTTCGTAGTGCTTCTACAGTCCGCAACGATGTGGTCGTAGTCCACTGCCGCTGGTCCTCGGTCCTCGGAATATCTACAGAAACACATGGGTGGTACACTGGGCCGTTCTAATCAGTTGCAAACGTCCCCGTCCTCTTCTTCTTCTGCCTAGCTTTGCGATGATTACTAGCTGAAAGATTTTTGAGCATTCGTTAAGGTGATTGATCGCCTTAGCATAAGAGGTACTTTATTAAAAGCATCTTTTTATCTAGGAATTTTTATTGGCCATATATCAAGTAACTAATTCTGGCCCCACAATTTAAAATATTTGGTGGTGCTGTAGCGTAGTGTGTTGCAGAAGGTGTGTGGGGTAGCAAGAAATATTTGTTTTTTTAGCTGTATTCTACTTGTGCTTCACATTTTACGGTGGTTAACTGTACAGTAGGGTTTAACAATTACTTCATCAAGACATTTTCTTTTAAAGTTTTCACTGCTCATGTACAATAAAACTCCGTGCTAAATATATCTTACTTGCTATAATAGATCGTACGCACAAGCAATATAATTTCAGGCGTGGTTTCAAAATGTTTTGTTGGCACTCCTATTAAAGACATTTTTTTGCCCGTACTGCAACTTTCAGAACGATGTCGTAAGTAGCATTTATTTATGGCCTTGTCGCCTCTTTTAAATCATTGATGATTTAAGAGACGAAAAACGTGGGAGCAAAATCTTTTAGTCTATAAAGTGGCACTTTTGGTACGTAGTGGGATCGCCCCTGATAAAATGTTTTAGGATTGCGGTTGATGGTACAGGGTCGTTATCGCTAATGCCAGTGGAAATACTTCTTGAGCAATAAAATGATTTGGTCAAGGCCGCGCCATTCTTTGTAAAATGCAAAGAAGGCACCCTTGACGGTATTGAATTAATAAACTAATAAAATCAAGGACGATTCCGGGGCGCCTTTACCGTGGGAGGCGTGGTAAGTGCAGAGTGCGTGATGCTTGCTGGGTAGATGAGCCATAAACATCTGCAAATTCTACACGGCTAGAGCCAATATGCTCCGGAGGACCACCCACTGATGTGGTGTAGCGTTAGGAAAAGGGAGAAAGACGGCAGGTGTGTACATCACTGAGAGGTTTAAACAAAAGGGTGCACCTAATTGTGGGCGACGTGTACAGATAGTTGTGTATTCCTCTCAAAACTGTGTGGAGAAGTGTGCTTTGCTAGTGTATCTGTGTTTGAATTTTCAGTGGATGGGTTCTATGGGAGGCCAACAGAAGTTTTATAGGTTTGTCAAGCGAGCATGTCCAGTTCCTGAATTCGACGCTATCGAAGTTTCTGAGTTGTCCTAGTTGATGGCACAGCAAGATCTGTTTCGAGGGTTTGTCGAATTTAGACGTCCAGTTGGTTCAGTGCGGCACAATTTAGCGCAGGTATACTTAAGCGCAGGTAATTCAGAGTTCCCAAATATATTATTTAAGGTGTGTTGTAACATGTTCTAACCGTTAAACGGCTAAATATTACGCACGATATGTCACGCTTGGCTAACAATGACGGGCGTGCACTCGAACCGTCGCTGGTGAACACAAACATCAGCGTAATGGGGACATATTCACTACATAGGCATATGGCGGCATCGCACATTTTCTGCGGGTCGCTAACGTAGCGTGTTCGATGAGGTTATTGAGGGATGAATTTTCCACAGCCGGGTTATGATGTGAACATGCACTTATTTTTACTGGTGGTAGGAGCTTGCTTTGATGCAACCTGCTAGCGTTCTTTTGAGCAAGTACACTCCCAAATCGTTACATAGTCTACCTAGATGGCATGCTTCTTGCGTACCATATGTGCGAGAGCACAAAAGAACCCGTCAGCGCTGAGGTGCAGGCCAGCGGCAAAAACGGATGAACGAGGGTTCCTATGTGTTTAGTGTTATTGTTTTGGTGCGGCGTTTACCGAGGCCTGTGGTAAATGCGTGTGTTCCAAGAAGTGTTTGTTCCTTCACGTATGGCCGCATACGACCGTAAGTTGAGATTGGCGTATAAGAACTGACTCTGGAACACGTTGTTAATAGGTCCGTGGGGGTCATTGGCTTGTATGGCATATTGCTGCCCTGTAGAGGCGTTATCAACGTGATCTTATCTAAATGGAACGACGGTTTATGGTATAAATTCTCTACCTCAGTTATAAAGGTTGTCATGGAGGAAATAGTATATAGGCTACATAAATGCAGTGAGAGCATGGACACCATGCAAAACAAACAGGGCTGAACGCGAGAGAGATGTGTGTAATAATTACTGCGTAAACGATGACGGCTACAGCAATTCGCACCAGATTGACAAGATGAGGTGAATTATCTAAATTACTAGGCAATACACCAAGTAATATATCCCCCTTCTGGAAGAGCATCGTCTCCGCCCAGCTTTTCAATTGACAAAATCACGCCGTTTGCTTAGAGGTGAGACACAGGCATATTGTTAACGGGCTTCCTTGGACCTGACGATGAAGAAAACACCAGTTGTGATCTGACAGGTTACGTCCGTAAACCTGCGACGAAGATTTAAAAGCAGGTATAGCGAAAAAGCATTTTTTTGTCCAAGTTGTGTCAATTCCAGAGGCTTTACAAAAGTATCTGGAGTAAAGGTTGTTGTGAAAAGTGAGGAGACAAAGGGCGGGCACCTGCTGAGGGAACAAAGATTTCGATACATATTTCGATTATAATTCGCTAGCATGCGTCAGTTCTCTCACAAGACTGGCATCGTTACTGCATTTTCTTAATCTATTCACCGAAGGTTGCAGGTAGGCGGTGAGTGGCAAATTAAGCTCACTGCGTCCAAACTGCTAAGTGCAGCATTCATTTCTACCCTGATGAAATATTTCTAGCTGGATTTCCGTAGGTAAATGGGATGGCGCGATCACAATAGGCCACTGAGACGTAGACAACAAGCATCTGCAAAAGTGTTCTGTTGACTCGCACAGTGAGTCTGTTTATTTGCAGATAATATGCTGTGACAAATATGTGCTCAGTGTGCACTGTACGATAATGCCAATAGCTACAATGATTGCGTAGTGTGTGCTTCGACCTATCAGCAAATGAGGCGAAGCTCAGTGGAACAAAATACGTCTGTTTGAAGACACTGGCAAATAGCGGTTGCACAACTCGCCGGTTGGGCACGGGTGAGTGCGAAACGTTGGGCAATATCGGTCGCGACTGCCACAAAGTTGTTTTTATACAGGCATGAAGAAAACTGGCGAAGCAAACACCAACGTACGGCAAAATTGTCTAATGTGAGTGTAAATCAGTTCAAGCCTACCCGCGTGCAGCATGTTTGGTGTTTGCATCGTTGGAACCGATGGGAACTACAACGTATCGTAGCTTCGATTGGTATTTCCCTCCAAAAACAAGGACAAGGTGGCATAACCCTCTTAATATAAGAGGTCGTCTGTTCGTTTAACCTAGTGAATCTGATGTGATATAGTCAGGCACAGGTTTAAAGTTGGGACTAGGAGAAATCTGGCAACACCGGGGCCGCAGTTGTAACCATAGAGAGCGCCCTCGCGAAAGGCAAAGGATCGTAGAAAAGTCTAAGGTTTACGATCCAAGAACACTGCATTCAGATGACGTGAAAGGATGCGCCACAGCAATATCCATCCGTAACAATCACCAGGTACCAGAGGGAAATGAGACAATCGGTAAAAACCTGGCCATTGGATATATAAACAGCGAAACCAAGCACACTGCAGGCTTGGTGGGGGACTTTTTGCAGAGAGGAATTATTCCGACCAAGACGGCCAATAGAATATTTCAAAGACTAAATCCAGGTGAGGGTGTGATGAATCCTTACAAAAGAAACGCCTTACATAAGGGTATCGGTGGAATTTGTGCAGCCAACGCAAAATAAAGTCATTCCATTTACGCAAGGAAGTATTTGTGTTTGGTTGGTCTCGCATCGAAGATGACGCTGTTGTGTTTGGGCCGTTGTTGTGCTAAACCCATTCCTACGCCCTTGCCCCTTGCGTAATTGTGCTTTTTGGTTGAGGTTGATGGATCAAAAACTCCTACAACGTGTACCGACGTAATCACCGCGATGTGTTTATTAGGCTTTTTCTTCCTTAGGGTTCCGTACGTCGCTATTGCTGTTTTTAGGTTATGGAACACGACACGAACTGTAAGAAAAATGCCAGAAGAATGGAGAAAGGTAGGAACGGAGGTCTACATTCCTCCGCATATCTTTCAGAGTTTATATATGTATATTTAAATGTATATATATTTATATATACATACATATAAATATTGCAGGAAAATATTTCTTGGACACTGGAAAGTCGTAGCAAAAAAGACAGAGACGTGAAAAAAAGAAGAGGCTTAACGTTTCCGCCGAGGGAGCGGCCTTCGTCAGAATAACAGTAGTGGCTGTAGTCATACAGCATATAAAGGTGATCGTTGCAAGGTCACGGGAGGGGATGACAAAATAAACAAGTCAAATGCAATATACCGAGGCCCCATGTGACCATCGTTTCGTATGAGTACAACATAATACGTCTGGGACGTGCAGTAAATGAAATCAGCAATGTCAAACACACACGCCCACAAATATTAGGGGGAGAGAGAAGTAAATAGCAATATTAATTACGCTCACTGATGAAAATAACTGTTTTCCTACGCTTTCATTTAAACCACGTGCTATTGCATGGAATATAAATATGAGAAAGGATATAAACCACGTGGTTTATATGAAAGCTTAGAAAAACCTAGTTGCTTGCATCACTGACCGTAATCAATATTGCTATCCACTTCTCTCTCCCCAATTATTTGTGCGCGTGTGTGTTTGACATTGCTGATTTCCTATACTGCACGTGCCACACTTATTATATGTTGTATTTATCCGAAAATATTGTCGCATGGGGCCTCGGTATATTGCATTTGAATTGTTTACTTTGTCATCCTCTCACGTGACCATGCAACGATTACCTATATGCTGTGTGACTAGAGCCGCAGGTGCTATTCTGACGAAGGCCGGTCCCGTGGCCGAAACGTTAAACCTTTTCTTTTTTGGACGTGTGTCTCTTTTTTTGCTATATATAGGAAAACTTCGAACATGGTAAAACCACGATTGTTGCCTACGTTTCAGCCAAGACATTTGCCTTCGTCAGGGCAGCCTCTCACCTGGGTGGCACGCTTTATATAGTGGTAGGTGCCCAGGTGAGAGGAGAGAAGGAAAGAAGGAAGTGCAATTGTGAAAGCGGATTTGTTTGGAAGCATAAAAACACAAAAAGAAACGTGACAAAAACAAGTGATGCGGCTCTAAGAAATATTTCAAAACAAATCTGAATTGCACTGGTAATAACGACTGCAACCTTGATATGTGTCCTTACTGTGTGTGTGTTCCTCGTCTTGTATCTTTACATTCTGCTACATGCATTCCGATGGCTCTGGCTCCAGCAGTCCGAAAATGGAAATAGCTAACCCGGAACTCCGACCGCGTCTGACGTGGCGGTCGCTGGAAAAAAGACGTTAAACGTCCCCCGTGGTTGTCGAGGGTTGGCGCTAGTTGACCCTCCTCAGAGCAGTTCTAAATATAAACCCCCTCGGTAAAGTCGTGTGGATACCCGTCGCGGAATAGCACAATCATTAGTGCACCACACGTGTTATGAAGAGGTGTGGGCTCGATTCCCACTTCTGGAAAAAAAGACAGCGGTTTTCTTCTCGACTTTATTTTCGCAAATTTTTCACTGTATCAAAGAAACGTGACAAACACATGTCAACAGCACTAATAAATATTTCAAAATAAAGCCAAATAGCACTGGCAATAACGACTGCAACCTTGATATGTGTCCTTACTAAGTCCCTCGTCCCGTATCTTTCAATTCTGCTATATGCATTACGAAGGCTCTGGCTCTAGAAGCCCGGAATGCCAATAGCTAACTTTGACGTCCGACGACGTTTTACGTGGCGGCCGCGGGGTAAAAGATGTTCTAAGTCTCCCGCTGTGGTAGAGGGGGGGCGCTTGTTGACCGGCCTCGGAGCAGTTCTAAATATAATCCCCCGCGGTAAAGTCGAGATGGGAGCCGTGAGGTGCATAGCACAAGAGGGATTCTGCTTCCGGCCGCTGCGCAGTGCGGACGCAGGATGACGAGCTCCGTTCAAGTGGCGGCTTTGGCGGGCTCATCGGCCCGCGGTACCGGGCCTTCTTTTTTTGACAACTCTGCAAACCAGAATATCAAGTTATTCTGCCTCATTTGCCATCCAGACAATCTGCTCTGAACACCATTTTTCGGCACGCGGACGTGAAAGCCAGGCCATACAACGTGGAAGATTTTCGCGACCCGCTGGTGCGTCTGAATTTGCTGCCCGAAGTTGTGGCCTTGGGCGCATATCAGATGAACCACCTGTACCCGCCTCGGTGTCTCAGTGGCTAAGGCGTTGCGCTGCTGAGCACAAGGTCGCGGGTTCGATTCCCGGCCGCAGCGGCCGCTTTGCGATGGAGGCGAAAAGCAAAAACACCCGCGTGTACGAGATTTCCGCGCACGTTAAAGATCCCCAGGTGGTCAAAATTATTCCGGAGCCCTCCACTACGGCGCGCCTCTTCGCCTGCGTTGCGTCGGCGCGTTAAACCCTACAATCAATCAATCAAATGAACCACGTGTGGGCCGTGACGTTCATGGATGCCGAGGCAGCTGCGAAGCTGGTTGCCACCTCCGAACTTCAAGTGATGGGGCGGAGGTGCCTTATCATCAATACGCAAAGCCAGGACCTACGCATAAAGCTGCACTGGGTGCTCCACAACGTCCCAGACAACGAAGACGGCGAAGCTGCGCGAAAAAACAACGAAGGAGGTGGTCGCGCATTGTCGGTTTTCGCACGAGCCACGGTATGCAACCTTTTTCTTTTGGCAAAGCTGTGGTACGTGCTGCAGGTGCTTCATTGTTCACGAGTCCACGTGCAGCTAATGCACAGAGTATTCGCAGTCTTTATCTGGTCATCGGTGAGGGAGCGTTCGAGTCGCAGTAACCTATTTTGTCGAGTAAGGCTAGGGGTGTTGGCCTGCGTCATGTATTTGTTCGCCAGCTTGCGAACCGGTTCATGTTTCTGCGTGATACACGTGATCCATTTTTTCGTACTTTATTGCAGATTACATTAGTAAATGGCTTGCCTATGTATATTGTTTCTTCTGTAAGTGAATGATGTGGTACCGTGAAAGGCTATATGAAGGAAGTGGTTGAGTCCTTTCGTTTTCTTACTGTGAGATTTTCAGTAGAATATTTAGCCACTGTTTCGAGAAAAACCCTTGCAAATAATTTTAGGGAGAGGCTGTTCCCCGTACCACGTTATCGTGAAATGTTTAGTTCTCGTCCTGGGCAGGTTCTGTTATCCCGTGTGAAAAAAATTAGTCCTAGACTCCGTGAAAACTTTCCTTTTGAAGGTACATACAGGAACGCTGCCAGTAAAAACATAGCTGGAGGAGAAGGGGCTGTTTATTGGTTGGTCAAACATGTGTACGCTGTGTGCGAAAGCCGAAACAGTCGAACTTGTTTTCGCAAAGTGCTGGGACGCGTGATTTTTTGGGACGTCTTACAGAGAACGTAACGAAAGGCCTGCGCATTAAATTGCATGACATTCGGTTCCTTCCGGTTGAGCGCGAAGATGAAGTCACGTATGATAGCGCTAGGTTAACATGCCATTTGGAGGTCCAGAATGGCTTTACGACATGCGGACCCCAATGCGCTCACTGTAAGCAATTATTATGCTCAAAATCTCAGGTTTTTGTACGAAGTGTACAAGTTACAGGACCCCGACCTTGAATGGCTTCATGTTTAGGAAGAGGTATGAACTTTTTAGGTTTATTTTAAGTCTTTCCGTGAGCCAAAGTTTGGCAGGCGGTTTTTAATTTATCCGTGACTTGTATTACGTGTGTGCAAAAGGTAACAAAAAAAGTCAGGTAATAGCACAATGGTTACTGCACCGCACGCGTGATGCGGAGATGTAGGTTCGATTCCCACTTCTGGAAAAATTGGCGGATTTTTCTCGACCTGTATTTTTGCTTCCTAATTACTCTATCAAAGAAACATGAGAAAAACACGCCATTCAGCACTACTGCTTATTTCTAAAAAAGACAAATAGCACTGGCAATCACGACTGCAACCTTGATATATATCTGCGGGACGTCACACCCACCCACCCACACACACACACACACACACACACACCCACACACATATATATATATATAGATAAGTATATATATAGATATATATATATATATATATGTAAGCCCGCTGCGGAATTCTCGTTTTGTTTACCGGCGAGACGCGAAGTTGGAAGCCGCGAGCGCATGCCTCGCGTTCCTTTCTTTTGTGCGGCGAGAGGAGGGGGTGCTTTTCCCGAGAACCTTCGTTGCGCTGGTATGCGGTCAGCTCTTCCCGCGGGTCGGGCGGCGGCCGTCCTTGGCTTCGGGAGGGGATTAGTCCCGACTCCCTCATTGTGCCGGCGAGCGCCCGTGGACGAAGGCGAGGCGGCGAGACGTTAAGACGTTGCTGTAAGGCGTTAGTCTAGACCGCTCTAAGCCGTCCGGGGTTGGCTTTTGAACAGATACCGCCCGTTCAACCTAGTGGGGTGACTACTCCTCACGGTATGCGACTTTGTGTAGCCGAGGCCTTGCCTTGCCTTAGCGGTGGCAATAACCTTCGCGGAAAGCTGACTAGGAGTTGCATGAGAGAGATTATCGGGTCATGTGACCGCGGGGGTGACATGTTTACGATTGGTTAGTTCTTTTTTTGTGTGTGTGTTTTATTTGTTTGTAGTGGACCAATCGGGGCTTTGAGAGCTGATGTCACCCCGATGTGAGCCCGGATATCCGCCTGACATCATGTGCACTCTCGCACCAGCAGGGGCGCTGCCCCAATCCTATAAATGCTAGGAACCCCATTACCGGGGGTCGGATTTTACTTCTTACAGGCGCTTCGCGCCATCGGCTATGCCGAGCGTTCTTCTAAGATCCACCACTTGGGTCCATTCTCGTTTGTAGGTTCCCTGTACCTTCGGCTATGCCGAGAGTTGTAACGAGTTACCCCATTTTATGTAAATATTGTAAATTTCTCTTGTAAATAGTACTGCCTATAAACTCCAAGTTATATCGTACCCAAACCTGCGTCTAATGGCTACCGGAATCCAGCAACCACCGAACCCATCGACTCCTCGACGGCCGCCTCCGGCGGCTTAATAGATCGCCGGCCGCACTGGCGAACATCTCGCTGCTGGTCCTCATCGGCTGACGGCGGTACCAGCGGAGCCAACTTTGGGGGAGGAGTGCGAAGGAAAACTTTACTATATATATATATATATATATATATATATATATATATATATAGGGATATATATAGGTAGGATATATATATAGGGGTTTGAAAAGAAGGTCCCCTTATCCCCGTGTAGTCTAAGTGGCGCTGGCTACCACCCTCAAGCGTCAGATACAGTTGTAGTAAATATAAATACCCCAGAAAGTGAATGAGGACACAGTCGCCCAGATAGCCGAATTGGTAAGGCATTCGAGATCTAATCGAAAGGCGTGGGTTCGGTCCCCACTCTGGGTGCGTGTTTTTCTTTCTTTCTTTCTAACGTAATAATTAAAAATAATAATGTAACATCACTAACGGTAAAAATAGTCTAACCATTCCCCTATGCCTTCTTTGGCGTTGTAGACTACCGGCCTTTCTTTCTGTATATATATATATATATATATATAACAGTGCAGGGCTTGGCAGCTGAATAGTGTATTAAATTAGAGTCACCACGAAAAACCTAACAATATTTAATACGATGTTTCGGCTGGAAACCAGGCTTTTTCAAGTGAAAAAGGCTTATTTTCAGCCAAAACGTCGTATTAAATATTGTTAGGTTTTTCGTGGTGTTTCTAATGTAATATAAATATATATATATATATATATATATATATATATATATATATATATATATATATATAAATATATATATATATATATATATATATATATATATATATATATATATATATTTATATATATATATTTATTGACAGAAATAATGGTTGACAGCCAAGAAAACTACGGAAAGCAAAGGGGAGGAAGTGGTAGATCATTGAAACATATATGCATATATGCATTGCGAGGGTCTCTCTTCTGGCAGTCTTGGTGCCATAGGAAGCTTAGACGGTTGAACGCTGGTCGACCACTCTCGACATGCCCTAGACACTCGAGTCACATCCCGGGGGTCAAAAGAAAGCTCCCCTTTACCCCTATTTGGCCGAGTGGCACTGGCTAGCACCCCCAAGCGCAGGAAACCAAAATACCTTAATAAAAATACCCGAGATAGAGGAGTTTAAAATCGCCCCGCCGTTAGCGTAGTTGTCATCACACAAAAACGATTTTATAGAGGTCGTGGGTTGGGATCCCACAGGGCGAGCAATTTGTCTGCACTTTGTTTCTTTCTTTCCAAATTCTTTACCTGTTTCGATGATCTACCACATCCTCCCCTTTGCTTTCCGAAGTTTTCTTGGCTGCCAAAGCTTATTGCTGTCTTGTTTGCACGAGCCCCCTATTTCCCATTCTGATTCGCTATGTGCATAGCGAGGGCCTCTGTTCTGGCAGTCTTGGTGCCATAGGGAGCTTAAGAGGGTTCAACGCTGGTCGACCACTCTCGACATACCGCAGACACTCGAGTCCCGGCACGGGGGTTAAAAAGAAGGTCCCCTTCACCCCGATTTGTACAATTGGCGCTGGCTACCAGGCCCAACGCAGGAAACCAAAATACCTCAACATAAATACCCAAGATTGTCGAGGGGAAAATCGCCCATCCGTTATCGTAGTGGTCATCGCATCAGAACGGCGCGGACATCAATTGGCGTAAAGGAATGATGCAGAGCTGCAGTCATAAAAATCTAAGAATATCTCACATGTTAGGCACAATATCAGTACAGAAAATTACGCCAGAAACACTGCAAAATACCGGACCAAAACTCAAACATACCGGACCAAACTGCATTGCTATTATGTCAGCTGAAATTAACGACTAAGGTGCGTGTGAGCACACCACAGTAGTACTCAATACATTCCGCTCTGAAAGAGGTAGTGGAAGCAGAGGTGCAAGGGCTGCTTAAACTCGGCATTGCCGAGAAGTCAACGTCACTATACAATAGCCCTATTGTGTTGGTTAAGAAGCCTGATGGATCTAATCGCAGCATGCATTGACGTTTAGCGGCTGAATAGCGCGCTAGAAAAATACGGTGAACCTTTCCCCCAAACGGATGTTGTGTCCGCTGAAGGCAGCCCGAAACGCAAGTTGTCGAAGTTTGACCTCATTAGGAGATTCTGGCAGGTTTTATTAACTGATTCATCGAACCAAAACACCTTGGTTACAACAAGTCCGGGCTACTACCAGCTCCGATTGTGTGCCATTTGGCGTCAAGATCGCAGCTGCTGTCTTGACTTGCTCATGAAGAGTGTGTTTGATGCGATTCGAAATGTTCTCCACTACATTGATGATGCTGATAATGGGGAAAATCACCTTATCGTGCAGACGCACGTCATTCAGGTGGTGGCAGGAGCGTCCATGCAGTGGAATCAGAAAATTTTTAGATATCACAGGGTTTCTCGGACATGTCGTGGTCTCGGAGCCATTAAACTACTGCGCGCAACAAGGCACAATGACCCTGATTCATAACAACCACCAACTAAGCGCTTAGCCATCACACCTTTCTGACTGGCTGGTTAGTACGGACAGTTTACTCCAAACCATGCCTTACCTGGTTACCCGTCAGTGGCCCTGACGCGGAAGAACATGCCAAACAAAACAGCTTCAGACATACGGGATAGCACGTCCAAGAAGTTAAAGTTGGCACCCTGAACCCATCCAGTGTTGAAGATACCGGACGTTCCGCAGGAATTCGTTGTGCGCTCTGATGCATCAGCTACGGCTCTGTTGGCCACCCCAAAGCAGGAGCACCAAGACACACTACATCCAGTTCTATATGCGAGCAGGATGTACCTGCCCAGGGAAACCATGTACTAAGCTATATAACAGAAATGTCTAGCGGTAGTTTGATGACGGCAAAAGCTTTTTTATACCATTATGGTACACACTCCATCATCAACAATATTAAACAAGGCTAAAAGGAAGAACTCACGACTACTACGCTGGGGTTTTAATGCTGCAGGAGTATTTGTTCCGTGTACTGCAAATTAGGCGAGCACACAACGTTGATTCTGATTACTCGAGTCGCGCGTAGAACGCCTGGGATAAGTTTAGGATGTATTCTTTTTTGAAGGATGTCTGCATAGAATTGCGTAAGTGTGCATTGTGTGAGTGTTCTTTCTTAGAGCTGCGTTTTCTGGACTCTGAAGAAAAAGTTTCCGTAAAAAAATGCTTCGGTGGGGTGACTTTGTCGCAAGGCGAAGCGAAAGAACAAAACGAAAACCAAACCCAACACACAATCTGTGGGGTACGTTCCAATTATCCTGACGAACGTTCATGCTTATCGTCAACTCGTGCATACCGTCCAATAAGAAGCGGGAAATCCGTGAAAATGATCACGGGAAGGAGATGAGGTGGTGTGGGTTAAATGGATCAGTGACACAAAGCGTTCAGGCGCTTGGAGCCGAGCAGGTCCGAGCAGTGGTCATGTCCATATACAGCCCGCATCTACTGGCAGCAGGTGTGCAGCTGAAGGTTTTCCTTCCTGCATCTGCGGTACTACGGACCATGCTGTACCACAGTGGACCCTAAACCGGACCAGCCCTCCACAAACGTTGCACGGCGCCACTGGCCCCTGGATAAACTACCACACCTCTACCGTAACTTAGCTGCGCCAGGACTGCTGCAACTGTGATGCGTGTACTGTGTTGCTTCGCATTGTTGAAGTTTTGTTTTACAATTTGCAAGATGATTACACTGCCGCCGTTTGTTAAACCACCTCCAAGCACAGGAAAACATTACATTAACATAAATAACCCATAAAGCAGAGGGGAAAATAGCCCCGCCTGTAGCGTAGTGGTCATCGCACCAGACCAGCATTCTTTAGGTCGTGGGTTTGGATCCAACCTGGCGGGCATTTTTTTCTTGTTTTTGTTTCTTTTTTTTTCAAGTTTTTTATCTCTTTCAATGACCTACCACTTTCTCCCCTTTGCTTTCCGAAGTTTTCTTTGCTGCCAAAGCTTATTTCTATCTTGTTTGCACGAGCCCCCTATTTCCAATTCTGATTCGCTATGTGCATAGCGAGGGCTTCTGTTCTGGCAGTCTTGGTGCCATGGGGAGCTTAAGAGTGTTCAACGCGGGTCGACCACTCTCGGCATGTCGTAGACACTCGAGTCACGGCCCGGGGATTAAAAAGAAGGTCCCCTTCACCCCGAGAAGTCGGAGTGGCGCTAGCTACCACCCCAAGCACAGAAAAAAATTACATTGACATAGATACACCAGAAAGCGGCGGGGAAAATCGTCCCGCGGGTAGCGTAGTGGTCATCCACCAGACTGCTATTCTTGAGGTCGTGCGTTCGGATCCCACATTGCGGGCAATTTATCTCCACCTTGTTTCTTTCTTTACAAATTCTTTATCTGTTTCAATGACCTACCACGTCGTCCCCTTTGCTTTCTGAGGTTTTCTTGACTGCCAACCCTTATTTCTGTGCTATATGTATATAGGTGTATATGTGCATATTTATATAAATTTATATACACTTGTATAGAGATAGATAGATTGTCAAATCTCGATTTAGCTAAGTTGAAAGGAGTCGCGAATTATCTTGTTATATTAGCAAGTTTAGTATACCGAGTTAGACATTTGTTCTCAACTGTAGTACAATTCGGTCATATAATGTAGCAGCATCCAGGAAGCCCTTGCGGCGCAGTACTTCTGGAGCGTACGAAGAATTGCGGCCCCCGCGTGAAAAAAATTGCGGCTTCCGCGTATAAAAAAATTCCAGATTATTGTTTAAGTGAACAATAACGGCCACCGGGGGAGGGTTACCAATTTATGTAGCACCAAAGAGATTCCGATCATTGCTTGTGTGCCTTTTGTAGTCACCTACAGAACGAATTAGCCTAAAGTTCGTAGTGTATTCTGTTCGTCTTCCGTATTCGCATGTGCGCCTTCCTGTGCGCCTTCTGGTCAAGCGTCGTCTTCACAATAACACTCGAAGCTTACCCAATTGCGCTGATTGGTCTTCGGCATCTGCAATGTATTCTTCTGCCTCGCGGGTTCACTTTTGTTTGTTACAATATGTGTAAAAATTGTAGGCATTGAAGCTATGCAAGGTGTGCCCCACGAGTGGTGATGGCAGGGCAGCGAGTGCGCGACACACCTGCACAGGGGCGTCAGCCTCAGATGTGTCAAGTGAACGTTGCATATTTGTGTGATAAACAGTGAGCGGGCGCGGAACGCATACGCGGCGCGCAATATTGCCAGAATTTGAGGAAAACTGTCTCGTCTGCTTCAAAGACTTGGCGTGTGTCTGGTAAGGAGGAGTTGGACGAAGCAGCCCGCGACAGCCTATGGCGAGGATGAGGGCAGCAAGCGGAAGACAACCGGAACGACGACCCTTGGGCGGCTCGCTCGAAGCAGCACATGTGTTGGGCGCACGGTGTACCTCACACAAGAACTCCAACAGTGCCGTGAGTGTCGAGCAAAAAACCGTATTATGTTTCTGCACAACCGATTTCGTGTGTTATTCAGGGTCACACTAATCCCATGAAAGCAACGTGTTTTAGTCTGCTTTTCAGGCATAATATTTGTGTTTTTCTGTCGCTGAGTGAACAAGAGATTTCGGTTTCATGCGTGTCGGTGCCACTTATTCCGGTTCCCCAACGTTTTGCACGTTAAGGACTTTCCTTCACTAACGGCCAACATGGTTTACACTTTGAATTGGGAGCCCAGACTCGCTATTTAATGATAACGTCCGCTTCAGGCAGCAATCTTCGGGATTGTTTTGTTCTGCCTTGGAGATTTACCCTGATCCAAGGCGCGGCCTTAGACCTGCTGTCCTGGAATGAGGCCTACGTTTTGACCATCGGTATCCCCAGAAGAAGCTACCAACCACACGCTTTATGGTAACACCGGAGATGCACGTGTTTAATTGACTGGAAGTGCCGAATGTAATCCTGTAAATGCTTCGACGCCGCTATTTGCGGTGGTTGCAGATTTTTAACCTGCTCTATACATGCAATGGTTGTTTTTTTTTGCTTAGAAAATCAATGGTGAAATTACTGCTCTATTGCAAAACACGGTGATTACTAGTTGGAAGGGCAACTAAACGGCTAATTAGATAGAATTGGTTACTAAGAAATGAATCGTCCGAGCGAACATTAACGAAGGGTCTAAGCAAAGAGGAGGCGAAACACATGCTAGCGCGTTTTTCGTCGTCTCCTTACCTCTGTATCTGTGTTGTTTTGGCTAGTATGATCAATCTCTTATATTGAAGTTCGCGATGCTCCTAGCGCGTTCTTCACCAAAATTCCGTTAATATTGTAGTGTACGCAGACAGCGCAAACGCAGCCGGCATCGGACAGCATGCAGCCAATTCTTGAATAGACGGCGGAGTTGCTCGAATCAAAGAGTGAGTTTAAAAACGAACTTTCGGAGCTTAAGACTGCAAACGTAACCGCACTGACCAATTGTTTTTCCGAGCGCCATACGCCGACGAAAAAGAGTTGCACTGTAGCAAGTCACTGCCGTTGAAGTTGGCGGTAGCTGCCATTTGACCGTATCGGTACAGTTGAAGTTTAACGTACAGGGGATAAGCCAACAACAAAAAGTATATGCCTTTTTACTGAATTGTTCGATTGCCAACGGGCCTCAGCAATTTATGATTACATGTGATTTTCCAGTATCCTGCATTCATATTGCGCTCCTCAGAAGCAGCCTGGAGGCGACATTAAAAGCCTTTTGGATTCATGCTGGTTTTTACTACGTTTTTCAAGCAGAGGTTTCTACCTACGAAATTGACTACCGCTTCAAAGACTAACTCTGCGCACGTGCTCAACGTGAGGACGAAAGCATGTTGGAATAGTTACTTTAAATGCAAAATTTTTACTAGCGACAGGAAGTGGGAGCGCTCTAACTGGCCAAGATCCTCCGGCCTATCCACCAGGGCCTTCCAAGAAACTTGCCATATTGTCACTTCAACAGTTCTAGGCTTTTGCGTCGTTCCAAAATAGGCTTTTTCCACTTAGGATTGCATGTTTGGACAAGCAGATTACAAGCAGCCTGTTTTTAAAAAGACCGGTTCAGAGGCATCCTGGGCGTAAAAAAGCCCTGCACTGAAATAAAAAGAGCAGCCAACGCACCTTGCCACGACTGCATGGTCGCAGCACTGCAAGTAGACTCCGTTCTTTGGCTTGAGCCGCAAAAAGTTGGTACTGAACGAAATTGAGCCATTATAAAATTTTGATTCCCAGAAGTGTGCTTCAGAAACCGAGGGATTGCATGCGAGGTCCTTGCCACGGCTGCACCAAACACTGTGGTGCCACTGTGGGAAACCTTTTCGAGCCTACTATCCCCGGTTTATGCCGCGCCGCTGAAAGAATGTTTTTGCCCAAGCCCCAAAGCTGTGATGCGGCACCATGGGAGATGGTTGCAGCGGTGACTCACCCCATCAGTCAAATGCATGTATGGGAGTCTATCAGGAGAGGTAGGTCAGAAGAACGCAGTGCCAATAGGAGAGGAAATGAATAGCCATAGCCATTATATCCATGCAGAGATCGGCAACGAATTCCTGCTCGCAGTAACAGATTCGAGCAATACAGGTAGGCAACAGGGGCTGTCCTCCAGAGGAAGCACTCGAGCCCGTCGAGAAACGCCATCTAGTCCAGTCGCAATGCAACAATCGGGCCCAAGGCACAGGACCTTGGCACATTCGGCAATGTATGACCAAGTGGCCGCCGGTGCACAAACCATGATGCAAGCTAGAGAGGCTTGTCATTGCAGCGACACTCGGCACATTGCGGTATGCGCAAGGGTACGGACCTGTGCACGCTGCAGTGTACCGACCAGTTCCTTTGAAGGCCTCTAAAACACACACCGGAAACTTGACACAAAGGCGGGCGCGGACGCAGAGCGAATATTCCAGACCAACAGCGTGGGAGTCCGCCGCACCCTGTGTAAACGGAAGTAAAGGTGGTGCTTTGATCAGCAATCAGACCATGCTGAGCTGTTGGCCATTGGCCCTAAGAGAAAAGGCTTGAAGCGTAAATATTGCACCTCTCAATACCGTAGAAGTAGCGTTCTTGTGGATACCTTCCCCTAAAGAGCAATGCAGCAATGGTTTGTGTATTAAGAGGTTTTATTGGAGAATGGTACTCGGCGAGTTACATCATAATCCCGCACGTAAGCACCACTATCAGGACCGCTTCACACCAGTTTTTAGAGCTGCGAGGCTGTCAGTAATCGCCAATGGCCAAAAACACGGGTAACGTTTTTTTCACCTTCGCAGACTTACCCGTCGAGAAATCATGGCCCGCAATTTTATAGAAGGAGAAGGGTTAGTGCTTTATGTGAAAGGCGGAAACTCCCACAAAAGCTCTGGAACCCCGTTTAATAGCTACTATCCCAATTGCCGTCCATCCGAAATGCCGTATGGGTTTTCAAAGACCATCCGAATGGCCGTCTGGGTTATAAGGAGAAACCTCGGAGGGAAAGGTTTAAAATGGTTTGATACAATCTGGCGGTTGTTCATAAGACCAGAGTGGGGGGGAATCTTGGCTCGCAAAGTACTGCAACCTTTTGCTGCAGTTTTCAAACAGGCCACTGACACGATGAATATTTTGTAACGACACATGGAGACGGGCGATGGGCGACCGCTCCCGTTGAAACCCAAACCCTTGAGCGTTCACAAACAATTACAGCTGGATGAAGCCCTGCAACAGACGGCCACTTCGGATGTGGTGAGGCCACCAAAAAGCGCTTGAGTATTTCCAATGGTGTAGCCGAATAAGAAAAGCTTCTAGAGCCCGCATTTTTGTAAAATTCACCCGCCTAAACAGGATATCCAACATAGCTCCTACCTATTTTCATAAATCTATGCGGTTACGTAGCGGCTAAGCTAAGTAAAGGTATTCGCCACCCTCCACTCTAGCAGAATTTGTGTAGAGATCGCTGTAGCTGAAAGAAATACCGAGAACAAAGAGCTCACTTGCAGTGGAGATCTGCTATAATTTTTGACACTGCATGTCGGTTTTTTGAATTTCCCGGCAACTTCCCCGCAAATGATGGATATCATCTTGAGGGAAGCCAACTTTAACTATGTCATGGCCTACATGGATGATGTGGTTGTAATTTCAGAAAGCTCGATTGTCACGTCCTTAATTACCAAAGGTTTTAGGAGCGGAAACACAATGCAGCCGTCGCAGTTGCTCCCCTAAAGTGCAACTGCATGCTAGAAGGGTGGAGCTACTTGGCTTTGTCGTGAACCAATGTTGAGCCAAGCCAAGCGAAGAAAAGTTGAGGCCAAGCTTGCAGTTCCCGAAAGCAAAAAATGAGTCTGCAGCGTTTTGTGGTTATGGTCCGATTATAAAGGCAGTTGATCCCACATTGCGCATTGGTGGGAAGGCAGCTTCATCAGCGGCAACGAAAGGGCGCCAGGTGGTCCTAGGTGGCTTCTATGGAGCAGGCGTTTCAGGCGCTCTCAAAAGCTATCGCCTCACCCGAAGCCTGTGGTTGCCAGATCTGCACAGCCCTTTCTCTGTTCAAACCGATGCAAGTGAAAAGCGATGCATAAGAAGTGCTTTGCTACAGGTGCATAACAGAAACCTGTACCTTCTGGCCTTCGCATGTTGCACCCTCTAAGCTGCTTAACAATGCTACTTCGTGACGCAGAAACAGTGTTACGGCATAGCGTTTGCCGTTAAGACGTTAAACATGGATCTGAATTGCGGACATCTTAAAATACATACTGACCACCAAGCGCTGTCATGGTTGTCACTGCTTCAGAACCCGGCAAACCGTATCGCACACTGCGCCGTAAACCGAGAAAAAAATCAGTGCAACGTTGAATACGGGAAGGGCACCAGCAACAAATCTGGAGACGCCCTGTATCATGCACATCTACCAGCACAAGCCCCTACAACACCACAAATCCCTGCGGTAACAACGTCTGATGAAGTCGAGGGAACCCTTGTAAGTCGCCACCAGATGCTAGAAGGGCAGCGGGTCGACGAGCAGTGAAAACTGTAAAACGGTGAAACGGTTGGAAAAACATGCGTTTTTCCAGCATTTAGGCCGAAGAAGGTTTATTTTAGTGAATCCTTTATTTCGGAATCCCGATTTTTTTTTACTTATTTGCGGTTCTCGTCGAGTCCCAAAAAACGGTAGGCGACACTAGAAGACATTGCGCTGGTCTTCACTAGCAACAACTTCGTCTACCCCTGTTCAGTTGTGGCCGTGGTACGCAGAGAAGGCTACTAGGTAACATCTACGTGTGAACAGAAACTAGGTAACATGTACCGGCGACTTTCACTAAACCCTAAAAAGCCTGGGATATTCGCCTCTCCGCAATATAATTTGGTGCTAAAATTCTGGTAATCTGCCAACCGGATTAACTTCTGCGGCCTGAAAGTAAACTTTTCCCAGCAGCTTCATTGATACGGTAGTGCTTGTTAGCTGAAGTGCAACCTATTATCGATATTTTCTTGCATTTCCCTGCCGCGTAAAATGTAGTCAGCACTTAATGATCAGGATAATGGCATTGTTATCCGCAACGTAGTAAAAAAGCGGTCGTGTGGCACATGGCTCCTTGTCTTCAGGATCAAGCTCTATTGCAACGCAAACATGAGTGTGCTCAATGTTTTGCCAAAGTAAGAGTTCGCTATTAAGTGCGAATGCGATTTATAAGCGACCCTGAATTCCGGCGACCGCCGTCCGTCCACATAGCAACAGCTGCGGGTGCGCGCACTCCTCGTCTTCCTCGGCAACGGGGGGAGATGGGCGTGCGCTGCCTGGCCGCTGACATGGCACATACCCACGTGGGGGATTGGCCAGGAATCTCCTCGTCTTCCTTGGCAACGGGGGGAGATGGGCGCGCGCTGCCTGGCCGCTGACATGGCACATACCCACGTGGGGGATTGGCCAGGAATCGGGCGTGAGAAGGGCTAATGCACCCGCTTAAAGGAGTACTGACACGAAATTTCAAAGCTGAGATACGCTCTAGCAATCAAGTACAACGACAACACAAATAGGTGTCTGTGAATAAATGCATCTTTCTTTCTTTGTAGTTGTGTGTGTGTGATCTCTCTTTCGCGAACATTACCGAACCGCGCAAATTGCATTCGCACTCGTGCATTCGCACTTTCACATTCTTCCCCTCGGGGAAATGCGGGGAAATTTTTTTATCGACATCCGTCCGATACATTATATCGCCCGAACTCAGACCCCACTGTTCGGAGTACTACTTTTTAGGCCTGAATCAACTTCCGAACCTAAAAACACCGTTTTTAAACGATGCTGCAATAAACTCTCCACAATCAAGGACACAAATATGGATACAAAAGCAACCATTCTTTTTTCGAAGGAATGCGTAATATGTGCGGAGATAAAAAAATTAGATGAATAAACAAAATTAACAATAGAATACACATGCATGCAACAAATGTTTACCCGTTTAGCCTTTACATTTCAGCCTTACCACTGTCAATATACTTCAATTAGCGAGTTGTGACATCACGGCAACTTACACGACCGAAAATTTCGCTTTGCCTCCGTTCTTTGTTATTATTTAAAGGACAAGATGTCCAGGATAGAAAAATACAATCAAAGCAGACTACAAGTATATAGAAACAGATCTGACTGGTTGGTTTTTAAATTACAAATATTTGCGTTCCAGACTATGCTTGTAAGTATCTTATTTGAAGTTTATTTTTTGAATGCACCACAGCTAAATGCAAGGGAGAAGATGTATTATGAGTGTTTTTATTTCTTAAGCATATGAATCTTGGTTGTTCATTGTTTTCAAGAACACTTCATTGGTTGCAGTATAATACTACTTGTTATTACTAAATAGTTGAGCCTTGTTGTATGCAAGGTATTTGGAGAGATCTGGGGCAGTGTAAGGGGTATATTTTTCTTAAAACAATTATTAAAGTTGTTTTATTAGATGTATGTTTTAATATGACTTATTCTATATTACAACATCTGGTTTTAAAGTTTTCAAATATTGTGAGCTTGTTGTTTAGAGCAGACTTCAGATATGGCGACTTGTGGTGGAAAAAAGTGCTGACGTGCAAATATCCATCAATATCAGCCTTTGTACATTATAATTATCGCGACAAGTTACCGTAAAAAATTCAAGCTTGTGCTAAATCGGCTCTTTTCTTCCATGTAATAGACGCTGCCTTCAATCTCTATGTATGGCGGCCGCAGCTCCACCCCTTGAGTTACAATCCGACTGCCTTGGTGAACTGCAACTTCATTCCATTGAACTGGCGAGCGCGCAGATTGTTTCTATTGATACCGAGTGGGCATGGATACTGACGAGATCTTAGCGCAAGACTCCCGTATTCCCTGACCTTCAGGAGGAGGACGTCACGTATGGCCCTGAACACTAAAATCCCGTTAGTCTGTTTCTCAGGGGAACATCGTTTGTCTTGCTCCGAGTCACCCTACTCGCCCGATTTCAGCTTTAAACACTACTTAATAAAGCTTGTTTTCTTCTTCTGTTCGAGCTCTGTAGAACCATTCTTAATAGAGTTATCCCTCTGACCACTTTCAAAGAAGAACGGCGCGGGGTTCATTTGCACTTTTAACGCGTGCAGCGTAAAGTTACATTCATTTCTCAAATTCCTAGTGTTTCGCACAGTTTGTGCCGCTGGGATGGGATGCCGCAATCAAAAGAAAGTTGGCCAATTTTCAGTGGAGACGGCGCGCGACGAAGGGAAGATAATGGATGTTGAGAGTCATCATCAGGATGACGAGGAAGCAGTAGAAGTGAAATAAGGTTGCGACAGGGTGGTCAAGCCCACTCCCGCTTTTCTGACGACTCCACTTGTTCTGCGGCATGCCAACTGGACTGCCGGATCCACGGTGTCCTGCGGATGTCGTCAGGACAGCCAGGCATCACGTTCTCATCATGTACAACGGCCCGAGGTAGGACCATCGAGGCCACCATTTGCTGCCCCCGATGCATGACCTGTAAACCTCGGTGTCTCCATTGCATATAGAGAGGGAAACCGTGTGCTCCCGCAACTGCACCGTGAGTTCAAGTCGTAAGACTACTGTTTCTACTTCCATCATTGTATCCACCTTGCACTGCTCGCATCTGAGACATCGCTCAAAACGTTTCACTACCTAAACCATCCTTCCGTCTTCCTGTCCCACTTAGTTTGTTGGCACTTTCACCGTCTGCATCGTGTCAATTAATATTCTTTCTATTGATAAGCCAGAAACACTGTGTTACAGTTTTTAAGCTGTGGCTCTCAGTACCTCGTCTTGGGTACCTGAATCATCATACCATCACACGCTCTTACGTCGCTCTTGCATTCTTCTGGTTCACAAGGTAGAAATTTACCCTATTGATTCTGTTTCTCTTCTCTGCACTGCCATTCGCTACTAAGCTTCGTATACAACTCTTTTAGGAATGACTGGTGATCTGTTTATAGATAATTGTAACTCGAACCGGGTACGGGCATTTTTATTGTTCTTCTCATTGCCTACTGTATCGTATCATTTCTGAGGGTCTCCGCATTCCCGCGAGTCTATTTCTCTGCCACAAGGAAGACATCAGGCAGAGCATTCCTTCTGCTTTTTTAACACTCCACAATCGTTCGTAAGTAATTGACGTGTGTAACCTGTTTCCTGAAAACACTGCTAGAATGTGCAATGCTACTCATAACCAGTTATGCACGCCTGTTCCTCCCTAATTGACTCGAGCATAAGTGTTTCGCATGGTTGGCATCTCGAAATATCAAACAATCAGCACAGCTCTGGGAGACACCGCATGTTCGAAAAAAAGAAAAAATAACTTAAAAAAGAAAGAAGTAATACCAAATAGGAGGAACACGAAAGTATCGAGCACGGTGGATAAAACTCCATAATAAGGTGGTCAAAAGTGAATAACAAAAGAAATGAAATACAATCATGCATACAACTTTGAAGTGATCAAAGAGAAGCTGGAGGACTTTTACAAGCAACTACGAGTAATCCAGCTTTAGGTCAAGGCAAAATGACGGGATGAAGAGATAAGAAGGACACATTACTCATAACATTACTCAGAAAGTGGTAGAATAATGCTACGACAGGAAAAACGCCAATTCAGTTACATTCAGCCACACGAAACGGCGTTAAGAAAGCAAAAGCTGCGGTGACGACGGGATATTCGTAGATTTTAAAGTGGAAGAGATATTACACTGGAAAAATGGCGGAACTATTTCCACCAAGCTGTAAGACCTCAGACAACCACATCCCATAACCTCCGACCGATTAGTCTGCGGCTGGTAGTATACAAGATGTTCGCCATAGAAACAGTTTACCTTATTGCGGTCATCAGAGTTCCCAACAACCCTCACTGTGGGCTTAGAAAATGGTGCTTAACACTGTATGAGAACTGTGTGTCTATTAGACAAAACGAAAATTTGAGACTACACTGAATGCCTTAAAAAACCTGAATTTTGGAAAAACCTTTGACTCACAACACAGCGAGCAGTGCTGGAAGTGTTGGGAGACCAGTGAATAGTGAAGACTTGCGCAAGTATTCTACACGAAATACACAAGAGAGTTATGGGCAGAATATCTGTTTGCAAGAACCACCTGAAATTCCCAAACCTAAAGAGCGTATGACGAGATACAATTTCCCCAAATGTAAGGGGGGGTGTTAGTAAACCTGACAAGGAAACGTCAAGATTACAAATAAATAGAGAAATCTTAAGCCATTCAATATTTTCAGATATCAATACTCTTGGTAATTTATTATTGAGAACCCCTCGGAATTTGGTTTGTGAACTACAATTACAAAGCATGCCGGTAGTGCTAAAATACTTAGGTATAAAATTTAGGCGACAATAAATAGGCTAGCGGAAACCGCCCTCGTTTGCACAAAAATGAGACGCTAGATCAAGTAGAAGATTTTAACTTGCTCGGAGATTGCCTGTGGTGACCCCAAACATGACAGATGACTCGCGCTAAGAATAGGTAAGGGTAAGTGCACTTGAAATGTGCATTGAAAAGTAAGTGGGCTACGTTTATTTCAAGGTACGCTGCCTCTATACCATGAAAATATACTGCAAATGCATACTGCCACTTGAACAAATAATGATGGGAGTAACACATAGGCACAGGAAAGAAGTTTCTTAGATCAAGTAACAAACTCCAATACATAATATTGTAGTTTAAATGAAGGAACAGAATTGTACTTGTTATTACCTAGTAGTGACGTAAACTTCAACTGGTTGACCACCAAGGCTACAGAATCTATACCCAGAAAAGGGTGTAGAATAATTTTCAAAACCATAACACAATAAATCCATGGAGTGGCAAAATAAGAAAGTTCAGTGGCAAAGAATGGACGCAAGCACCACAGGCTCAGAGTGGTTGTAGGTTAATCGGAGATGCCTCAGTCCTGTAGGGAACCTAAGTGAGCTGTTTCAGATAATAATCACAACAGTATGTCAGGGAACAGTACTGATAACAAACTAGAGAAAAACACAAGTAACAGTTGTAAAATAACCGAGAATAAATGCCCACTACAGTCAGCTTAGCAAGGACAAGTCGTTCTGTAAACAATGGGATTTTTTGATGAAGGGTATTTAAAATGGTTGCGAGGTGTGATTGCGCCCGGCACAAGAAAGCTATGGTGCACGGGCGCGCATCACACGAATGAATGCTCTTGATGCGGCGGCCATTATAGCCATGCGTGCTCAATATACACAATAGGGGTTTAATGCTCCAATAGGTGAACGTCTGTCTCAGCTATGCACACGCCCATTTGGTGCTGCTTGGAGTTCTTCCTACGGTAACTATCTTGGGCATATTCACCAGCAGGAATAAAAGTAGCAAATCGCAGCGAATTTGGGTGGTGCGGCAAAGACCACGTACTATTAATGCTTTCCACACACAACCTAGTCTCGTGCACATGGATGAGGAGATGAGTACTAGCTGTTATTGCCTCAATCACAACTAAACACAAATGAAGTTCTCAACCTGACTCGGTAGGATATCGCGACTTTTAATGAAGTTTATTCGAAATACCTCAGGTAATAATCGGAAAGGAACACCAAACCATAAGTATTCCCAGCATCCCCTGTGGGTGTACCGTCGTATGCATAGCGGGCGGCCCTTCTCACGCACGCTGTATGTTGTCGTTAACCATCATGCGATTTTATGTCGCTGATCAGCATGCTTGGTAATTTCTTATAATGGCGCACAGTTTGAAACATCCGAGCGATTAGAAAGTGTGGTGTCAATTGCGCACGATAATTGACGACTCATTACTTAAAAACCGTAGAGCATCCCTCGTTTTTTGTGTAGAAGTCTTGTTGTGGGAAAGGGCCAGAGTATGTTCCTGTGCGAATAGTGTGGAAAACTTCACATCAAAGCAAACGTCCCTTCATATGGTTGAATATCTCAATCTGTCGTTTTGATTGCGGGTTATAGGGCATAGCCTGTATAGGAACTAATCAGGATTTCATCAGCAGTGCTACCACAGCGACTCATATGAAAACGCTTCCAGTATAACTCAACAGTTTGCATTGAGCGGAACGTGAGAGACAAAAACTGAGAATAAAGAACGCGATGTGGAGGGCGGTAACTGCAGATAGCGCTGATGGTCTGCCATGCTTAATTCTGCGTTGACCCTGAACGATAATCGAGCACAGCTGTGCGGAAGCGAAATCATATATGGCTATGCCGACACAGCGGAAAGACTGTACAAGCTACAGACGGCCGAGGACATGTTGGACGTTGAGGGGAGACTAGTTACGCTGGGAACCTTTGCAAAATGGAATCTCATTTTCTAAAACAGTACTAATGTCACGACAGTGTCAGCCCAAACGCTGGCGCTGCTACATTTGAGCAGTCAAGGTAATGACCTCATTCGAGCGGAATTGGTCATGAACCAATAGTCACTTCTGGTGCTCAGTTGATGCTTCCGTTGGTAAAGCATGCTGCTCTAATTGAAGGAATACAATGGCTGGAGGGGCAGTGCATAAGAGGAGCGAGATCAAAGCCATAGAAATATTGCAAGGTATATGCAATCCACAGATCTTTACGCTGTTATGCAGTCATCCCCAGGGTGTTTGATAAGCGAAGCACACTGGATTGCAAACAAGCCATCAGCGTCCGACACCACGGAACATTCAAACAGAGTCAGGACTAGGTCGTCTTCTTCGACATCATATATCACTAAAGGGTATACTCCTGCAAGCAAATAACACACATCGCCAGTATGCGGGAAGGGTCTAGTGAAGTGAATGTGGAGCATTGTAGTTTGTTACGTTTAATACACGACCGTAGAGAAGAGGGAAAATTTGTTGAATTCCTGATTGATCACCTTACATTCTCTGTTACAGATTAATACCCCTCGTACTATATCAGATTAGGACTAGGTATGACAAGCTCATTACAGAATCTTGCCTTCTGCTGAGCTAGGATGGCGCCACTACCACCGTACTGGCGGCACTGGGGTTTTCTGTAAATATGAATGGCCAGAAATAGCGCAATATATGTTTCGCCGTAAGGACGGGAATCATCATGACAAATGCGCTGTCCTACGACGGCTACTGCTCGATAACTTCGTTTTATTCCGGGGCTGCATCAACGATTCATTCACAATGACAAAATGTATGACGAATCGGAGATGCGTATTTATGTAATTATTTACGTTATTTCACACGTTCCTGTAGGAACATTGAGGAATGGGCGAGAAGAGCTAGAACACAAATTTACAGAAACAACTCAGTATAACACTAGAAAGCGCCAATACAGTATTACAGTATAACTAGAATATGATGTTACGTATGCCGTTGTACTGCATTCACGGTACACAGTATAGCTGTATAACACTGTTATATAGTACAAAAGTACAGCAGTATACGGGTATACTCTTAGGTAAACATATACCGGTGTAAATAAATTGTATATGAGGAAAAGTAAAAACTTGGGAGGTCTTTTAAAGTGCTTTATATTTATAACTCCGCCCCAGAATTGAGATTTTTTGAATTTAAGAAAACCCTGTATTTTGAAGCAACCAAAGTGAAAATAATTATTTTGCTAGAAGCAAGGCGGCACTTCTTTAGTGATAATTTTCTCTGCAGCTGATACGAGGCAGGTAAAAACTTGTTTGCACCTTGAAGGTGTGTGTCGAAATCAGGCGAAAACGCAACACTGTTGTCCCTCTAACTAATACATGTCGTACTTCTTCGTAACACATTGTGCAGGTTTTGTTTGAAGGTTTTTGGCACTAAGCAAAACCGAAATTGAGTCAAAATATTACATTATTGGTTAGGTGTAAAGGACACGGTTTGAAGACCATCGGACCAAGCAGGGAGCAATTACAGTAACCGTACCACGTGTTCTAATAAGGGGAACTCGGACGCCTTTTGGCGATTGAGAATATTGTTGATGAGCAGTCACATTTTAACATCTTTGCGCAATGTAATAGCTGCGTGTCAACCATCCGGTGTAAAATGTACGATAGGTATGGGCACATCGGAAAAAGCAGCAATCTTGACACAGAAACTGTGGGAAGCTTCTAGATCTGCGTAAACAATCGATGTGATCAACAACTGCCGGTAGAGTGGCTGAAGTTCGACTTGCAAACAAGTTAAAATAAATATGGC
Source organism: Haemaphysalis longicornis (assembly GCF_048455015.1). Classification (NCBI taxonomy): domain Eukaryota; kingdom Metazoa; phylum Arthropoda; class Arachnida; order Ixodida; family Ixodidae; genus Haemaphysalis; species Haemaphysalis longicornis. The sequence goes on along the minus strand of NW_027526214.1, from coordinate 17,679,282 downwards.
TACATTGCGAGCATTGAATGTCCTACCCAAGAGTTTCTCGATAGACAAAAAGGGAGGACTATTTGCTCGATGAAGTGAGCGAATATTTTGTACTGCCAACAAGCAGTACACTCAACAATATGTCACGATTTCTTCTGTTGTAGCCTTAAGGATAGAGCTAGATAAACGGTTCAGGCAGACGAACCTGCAAGAGGAGAGAAAACTAAAACTGGACTTGTAGTGAATTGAAACCTTCCTACCACTGGGGTAATTGAGTAAATCCAAATTATCATTGACCTCGCTGTCACAGCTCTCGCGGGTGTTAATATCAGCCGTGAAGGAAAGGAGTAGCCATCGGCTCCACTAGCAAAGCAGAAATTGGCAAAATAACGGTATGTCGCCACCTTTCAAACACTTTTTTTTAAATACAATTTTTTCGCATGTTATATTTTGAGAACCGACATTCATTCTATCCGAAGATTTGCCGGTGTGACTACAGAGAAAAATACAGCATGGTACATGATGGTTCATTACCAAAATTCATTACCAAAAGGTGCTCGGATGCTTACGTGCCTCGATACGGCTGTCCGATACTGCTCACTGGAGGAAGGCTCATGCTTGGATTTTCATAGCTAACGGCGGCCTGGATTACAGAGGTCGCAGAGAGTTGGCAGCTATCATCTGTGCGTGGCAGCGCGGAGGTCGGGGCTCTGGCTCCTAGTTCACGACGCACGATTCCGGCGCTATCCGCAGATACGGCGACAAGGTGCGGCTTAGGGCGAATAGGAGCTTGAGATCTTGGGCATCGCAGGAAGACGTTGAAGCTGTGTGCGGTAGCCGTTTAAAGGGATGCGCTATACGGCGTTCATTCGCCTGCTTAAGTCGCCGATACTCCTTGATGATGGACTAAACGGTGCCGGTATCATTACAAATGAGCATGTTAAATGCAGTGTTGGCGATGACATTCATATTGTAGTCAACCTTGTCCGTTTCCAGCATTCCTTCGTCAAATTTCGAGCCAAGGGCCAAAACGTCGTGGATGTAGGTGACGTAATATTGAGTAGAAGTCTGAGCACAGATTGAGAGCTCTTCTTTTACCGCCAGCTGGAGACTCACGAACATCCCGAACACAGTTCGAGCTCTTCATTGAAAACAACCCAAGTGGTGAGTCTAGCGTCGTTTGTTAAAAACCACCTTCGGGCCGTTTGTTTCAGACAATTGACACTGGTGAGCATGCGCGTTTGTCCCATAGATTGTGAGCACTCACACGTTGGAACATGCCGAGCCATTGTCTTCATCAGTGCCATCCGTTCCAGGGAACTGTCCTGGGCCACGAGTCTGCGACACAATATTAAACAGCGAGGTGATGATCCGGGCTCACTGGTAGGCATAGCTTTTCGGCGAGAATTGCGGCCGCTCCGACATTCGCTTGCGTACGAGAGGTACAGGTAACAGGATGTCAGCCTACACCAAATATGTCACGTAACACGAAATAAACAGAATGTCCGAAGGACGTGTGTTTACAAAGCATACACCCTAGTCTGTGGCACAAAGGCAGGTTGATGGCATACAGCCTGGCATTTGGAAACTCGGAGTTCGTCTGTCTTTTCATCTTTCGTTTATTCGTCGACCGGTGTCTCTTGACAGCAGCAAATACCGTAATAGGTCTTACCATAGATTGAAAACCTCGACATGCGGCTACACTTCTTGTAAGTTTCTGGGATAGCTGGAACGTCTGCGACAATACCCCCATACATTCATGCATATATATATTATAATGAATCAGACGTCGATGCCTACGACGCCATGTTTATTCTCTGGCCGAACGAGCTCCGCGCTTCTTCTTTCTTCGCTTCCAGTCGGCCGCCGTCCTCGTCGCTCTGATGGTGGATTGGCCGATGACTGCGCTTGCAGCTTTTCTTCCGCAAAGCTTCGTGCCTTTTCAATATATATACTTATGTATATAAATACATAAGTTTATATATATCAATATATATATATATATATATATATATATATATATATATATATATATATATATATATATATATATATATAGCGAATCAGAAAATGGAAAAATGAGGGGCTCCGTGAAATAAGACAAAAAATAAGGGTTGGCAGTGAAGAAAACCTCGGAAAGCAAATGGGAGGTTGTGGTGGGTCATAGAAAGAGATGAAGAATTTTTTTAGTCGAAAAGGAAATGTTGGAAAAATGCCCGCCAGGTGGGATCCGTACCCACGACCTCCATATATATATATACGTGGTAGCACAGCGAATGACTCGAGTCATGCTGAAGATGAAGCGATATATTAAAAGTTAAAATGATCTCTCTACAGTATTTACATGGCTTCTATTAGAGAGCCTACGGCCGAAACTTAATTGTTATCGTCACCGCCATAGCCCCAATTGGGTCATTACCCTGTGGGGCATAGTCCGCCTATATGTGAGTTCTGTTACATGACCCCCCAGCCAAGGGAGAACGTCTCGGTCGAAGCCGCTGCAGGGTGAACTTGTGAGGCGGATAAGGATTGCGATGAAAATGTACAAGGAATAATCACTTGCCGCCACAGATGCCTATGATATTTTTGGAGACGCTGGTCCCGCCGAAGCGATGTCTTCATGCGTGGCAGATTCGGCGGTTTTGGGAGCCACGGTGGGTGGAAGGGCTAGGGATATGACATTTGTGGCTCTTGCCGTCACGGCGGTTCTCCGCAGGTCTTCGTCTTCGTGGGCGTCTCACGGGCTGGGTACAGGGTGGAGGACATGGTCGAGCTGTGGTCACGGCGGGGCCGAGACTGCCCGGAGCGGCTCCCTTACTTTCACGACTGGGTCCATGCCGATGGCATGCAAAGCTGGGGGCACTAGGAGATGTACCCCGCACGCTCCGGAAAATGTTCGAAAACGGCCTTTGTAACACGAAATGGCTTGTACGAGTTACTGTCATGCCTTTTGGCCTTTGCGACGCGCCTGCAACGTTTGAACGCATAATGGACAATATGTTGCGGGGCCTAAAGTATAAAAACTGTCTCTGCTAACTTGTTGATATTGTCGTCTTTTCTTACGATTTCGACACGCATATTACCCGCCTTCGACAAGTCTTGCAATGCCTCACTTTCGCAGGATTTCAGCTTGACCTCAAACACTTCCGCGTTGCTGCCCGCCAACTTACAATTTTAGGTCATGTTGTGTCCAAAGATGGCGTCGGTCCTGATCCTGACCAACGTCGTGCGGTCGCGGAGTTTCCTCATCCCACCACCACGACTCAGCTCCGAAGCTTTATTGGCCTCTGCTCGTACTTCGGACGATTTGTGTGGAACTTTGCGTCGATAACGGCACCTTTACGAAACTTCTGAACGGGTCCAACGACATTGTTCATTGGTCTTCAGAGTGTGACGAGGGTTTCAAAACGCTCAGTTGGGTGCTTACGGGTCCACCGATATTTCGCCATTTCTACCCGTCTGCCCCTACTTATCGTCATACTGACCCCAGCCATGTTGGCCTGGGCGCTGTGGCATGCAACGGAAATCTGGGTTCGACGAATACGTCGTGTCTTATGCGAGCCGCACACTCACCAGAGCGGAGAAAAACTACTCTGCCACGGAGAAAAACTTGCTGGCTTTTGTGTGGGCCATAAGCATATTTCTTCTCTACTTGTATGGCAGGCCATTCGACGTAATCACCGACCACCACGCGCTATGTTGGCTATCTTTGAAGAATCCATCTGGTCGCTTTAGAAGGTGGGCCCTTCGCTTACAAGAGTACAATATTTGAGTGCTCAACCGATTTGTTTGCGAACACACTGACGCCGATGCACTTTCACGCACTCCTGTGACCACCAACAGTGCCTTTTTGTCATCCATAGACACAATTCTGTGCTCTCTGTCCCTTGACAAAATGCCTCGGGAGCAGCGCCAAGATCCCTGGATCAATTCCCTTTTGAACTTTCTGACCAACCCCGCTTCTTTAAAGACCCCTCGAGCGTGTGGCGACAGGCCACTCACTTCGCCATTCGTGAGGAGCTTCTGTACCGCCGAAATTATAACGCAGACTGCCGGAAGTGGCTCCTCGTCATTTCCGCCATCTCCGTTCATACATTTCCGCATGTTTTCACACCGATGTGCTGTGTGGTCATGCTCGTGTACTGAACACATACCGACGTCTCCCCCTGCGGTACTACTGGTTTCGAATGTACACTTTCGTCACCATGTTCGTCCGTTCCTGGGTCCGTCAACGCTGTAAGTTCCCACCAAACACACCACCGGCTGAGTTTTAGCCCTGCCCTGTCCAGTACTACCTTTCGACCATGTAGGAATCGATTTGTATGGGCCACTCCCCTACACGACTGCTACAAACCACTAGGCAGTCGTCGCGGTAGACCACTAATGAGATACGCTTAAACCGCCCCACTACCAGCCGCTAACGCCCTTGAGGTCACCTCATTTCTCCTACCTAAGTTCATTCTTCGTCATGATGCTCCTAGAGAGTTGCTCAGTGACAGAGGCCGTGTGTTTCTATCTAAAGTAATTGAATCCCTGCTCGCAAAGTGCAACGTTACCCATCGCGCCACCATTTCTTACCATCCACAGGCCAAAGGGATCAGGGGAAGATTTATTCAGACACAGGGCGATATGTTGGCAACCTATGTTTTGGCGGACCACACCGACTGCGACCAAGTTCTTCCGTACGTAACTTATGCCTACAACACCGCTACATAAGCAACTACAGGGTATTCGCCTTTATTTCTCCTATATGGCCGCGAGCCGTAATGTCCTCTCGACATCGTCCTGACGTACCGACCAGATGCATCTAAACGTAACCCCGTGTCACAGGCATTTCGGCATGGGAAAGATTGTCGCCAGCTCGCCAGGTACAGACTTCTGAGGAACAATCTCACCAGCAGCAGCATAACGACGATGGAACACCGCCCCCTGAGTTCGCTGTCGGTTTTGTTGTGTGGCTGTGGATACCCTCGACTCTTCCTGGTATTGCTCTGCTTACTCTCAAAATATCATGGTGATTACCGTGAAATAAAGAGCACATCCCCCGTGAACTACGTTGTTGAGCCACTCACGTTGTTCCCGGATGTTTCTTGACGCGGTCATGAAACTGTGCGCGTTGACTGTCTCACGCCTTACCACGAACCGATGGTTTTATCTTGCCCTTAGGTCACCAGGATGCTCCTTTTGTCCGCGAGGGGTAATTGTAGTGCAAAAGATTCGCCCATTTAGAGTATGCTGCCACACTGCAAAGGACGCACTATTTCCTTTGTGGGTATGCTATGCTATGTGGCCATGGGCAATAATGGGTATGTAGTTAGTGGGGACTGTGAAAACGACTAGGAGATAGCACCGGACTGGTGAAGAAAGCGCCTCGATCTCCAATAGCTCGCTGCATCGTTATTATCACTCCGGTTAGTCCTCTCAGTGTCTGCCTGAATACTGTCACCTGGAGCGCTTCCATACCCACCCAATAAACACCTTTTCATATTATAAATATATGGACAATCGCCCCAGCTGTAACCTAGTGTTTGACAGAAAGATCGGCGGGAAAACAGATTGATTGGGGGAGGAGATTGCAATGGTAACTTTTGGAGATGCGTTACTGAGATTGTTATACGGGCACTTTGTCTTCGATTTTTAGGTTCCTTATGGCAATTGTTCGAAGCGCCTCATCCTCACCTTGCCCGGGTTGTGCCCCTGGGTACTATGGGGCTGATTTTCGCCGCCGAGCAGATTTTCTGTCTAGTCGACTGGAAAACGGCAGTGCTGGTTGTGCAGGGCCGGAACTCACCTAACTTACCAAACCCCTCGCCTGCCGCGAGAGGTTACTCTAGGCCGTACGGAATCAGATGTACCAAGTGGTCTAGTACGTAAAGCAACCAAAGCAACTACACATGAGGGAAACCCTGCAGTGCTGAAAGTGTCCACTGTGGCGGCGGGATCGCCGGACACTGCCGCACTCGGTTTGTGTCCCGAAGTGGTCATGCTGGGTAAATCACCAAAGGCTTTAATTTACATACGAGCTGCCGTCAATATTTTGGACCGTTGATTGGTCGCTCAAGTGCCTTACTTCGGCATCTGCCACACGGTTGATACCTTCAAAAGATGTGAGATACGACCAATTTTCTAGGTGCTTCTGAATGTGAGTATTCTATGGAGGGTACACATTGTGGAGTTTGTGGTAGCTGAAAGCCCAATTTGCTCGGTAATCGTTGCATATGGCTGGTGTCAACAAGGTGGTGTCGAAATACCATTTTCGCCAAAGCGTAGTGGCATGCGGCTTGAAGGCATTTGCACGCGTACGACAGCTACTCGTTGGTCCTGCATACATGCACTTATGTTTGCATTCGTCGTGCGCTCCTTACTGCGCATAAGTGCAGGCTAGAAAGCTGTTACTGGTCGTGTCTTCTTGGGGTTTGCCACACAAGGGGCGCGAAGATAAAACCTCGGAGCATCAGCTGCTGTTAGCACATGTTTACCGCCCATGGCCGGAACTAGGGTGGAAGTTGAAGTCAAGACAAATGACTGAACACGTATTATTAGCGCCAGGTATCTGCTCCGCCCCACTTCAACGAGTTGCAAGAAGACCACGGCCGTGGCGGAGCAGGATGGGCATGACGGAGTGCTACTATTCCAAAAGGGGCGAAATTCCACGCGAGCACTTTTAAGATGTAGGACGTTGAGAAAGCAGGGATGGAGACCTTCACCCACGCGGCGGCGTCCGCGCTGGGGGCGGCGGTGGTGGCCGAATGAACTAGAAGTTCCCCTTCAGGAACAATCGCTACAGGAGTGGACACTTAACCAGGCACTGCCAGGAGTCTCGGGAGGAGTGGTACAGCTGCAACCCACGGGCCACATCTCCAAGTACTGCCAGCACAGACCGCACGAAATGTGCTTCTAAAACTGCGGCAAGAGGCGCCACATTACCCGCGAGGGCAAGGAGCAAGAGAAGGTATGTTAGACCTGCCACAAGCGATGCCACATCTCGCGGTTCTGCCATAACAGCAAGCTGAACAACGGCATGTACTCATACTGCGGCCGCCTTGGGCACATCACCAGCGCCGCCCCCCCGGCCAGCAGCAACGAGCCTCTCACAAACGTCTGCTACCGGTGTAACGAGCTCAGGCGGAAAGCGCGAAAGGGGCGCTCGACGCGCGCCCACGACCATTGCTAACACGGCGGGGATGTGTGCCACTTGGACAGAGAGTTCGCGTCTCTAATCCCAGCGACTAAGTTTTCTGCCGTCGTAAGCTTTGTTTCTGTGGTCGCGCCACTTAACTGCTGTAAAGCTTTCAAGGCCCGTACCGTGTTTTGTGTCGGCTGGGCCCACTGACCTATCGGCTTGAAGACATTCCCCCGGAAATTCTTGCCGTATCCGCCACCTTTTAAAAGGTGTTGTCTTAGGCCTTCTCAAACCTCCCGTGGGAGGGGGGAATGTTGTAGATCAAGTAGACACTTTTAATATACCTGGAGAGTAGTACAATCTTCCTACGAATGAGAGGTAGTTGGATGGCGAGATAAGCTGGATATGAGGAAGACGGGAGGAGGAGATCGCGATACTGATTGGTTCGGGGGTGTCGATAAAAAAGTGCTGTATTTTCTTTAACTGATGTGTTCTTGTGAATAGTTTCCATAGCATTATGCATAGGGGTTATATATACCTACATGTACATGTATATGAAAATATGTGTATATATGTTTATATAGATAAATACACATATACATTAATTATTATATATTCAAAGAGATGGTGGCCTTAAAAGGCGCGCCAGTGTGGCCAAATGTGTGTATGCTCAACTGAGAGCGAGTCTGCTTTCAAGTGGCGTCAATCCCCCACTTGGTCTACACGCAAATCTCACTGATCGGAGCAGCCCCATCGAGAACGCTCTTTCTACGGGACCTGCGTGTGGAATTCCGAACTAGCTTGGTCTCTTGTACAACCACCCCGTTACCACACTCTGGACGCCTGCTAATAAACCCCATGTTTCTTGGGAGCTATGTCGTAATGCTCGTCTCCCTTCTGAACTATGGCGCCGTTTCGGTAAACGAAGCGTTGCTATGAAGCCGGATCGAGCGGGCGAGCTACCCAAAACTTGGAGCTCCCTGGCGACTCCCATGACGGCAGACCGATGTCCTCAGCCATTGAACTGCCACTAAACGAGATGTCACCTGCTGTGACCTTAACAGCCCATACAGACACTCCAAGCCCCGTACATTGGTACGCCTTCGAGGGCATTTGAGTTTTCTTTATTCTCTTGACGGCATCACCTTCCTCATCCTCGGCATCTCCGGCGCTT
>NW_027526214.1:17608506-17668506 GCF_048455015.1 Haemaphysalis longicornis | reverse complement strand
TTTGCTGTCATATACGTATACACTGCAATCTCAAAAAAGTATTTGTTTATGCGCCAAACTACGTACAGTGTATTTACAGCGCTATACATTGATATGTTAGATATCTTTCTTACATCTCAGAAGGAGCTGCAATTCAAAGTGGGCATAGGTAAGGTGTCCCCGTTTATACGGCAGAGGGTTCTTTGGCATGATAAAAAGATTCTCCGCTGGTGCGGATGAGTGCCGGGTTAAGTTAAACATGAAATATTTCAGTTTCGGGTGCCCTTCAAAAACAGTAAGACCAGCGATGCCGCCTCGCCTCCAACACTCGAGTTTATTGCTTGACGACTTAATGGGCCCGGTCCTCCTGATCTTGATGAAGCCCACTTCTTATAGCGGACAGGCTATATCGTAGCCAAATTATTTGAAAAAGTAATCAGTAATATCCCCGCAATTACTGGCCTAAGCTCATTTATTACAGTGCTAAATTACCAGCACTCAAACGTAATTCATTACATTATTCATTAGAGGAAAAAGTAAAGTAATTTCTGCAGTTCAATTACTGTTATTTCATTACTGCCAAGTCCTATATACAGTCAAACCCGGTTATAGCAAACTGCTATATGCACCACGATTAGTTCGACATAGCCAATAGTTCGAAATAGCTAACACGCCTATAATGATTTTTTTATTACGAGTTCACAACACGCGGGACCCCTTCCACCCCACCCCCTTCCTGACATCCCCTCACACAGAAACGAACACAATAAAGTATGCCATTACCATACACAAAACTATCTGTTTACTGCAAGCAATAAAGGTACTTTCCGCTTGTTATTACCTACTTCCCAAAAAGCGGCGGGTCTTGTTTTCCCTTTTGTGGGGGTGGCGTCAACTAGCCCAGCATTCTCTCCACATAAGACATCATTTGCGTCAGTTGCAGTCTGTGCGCTTCAATATCGAAGCAATATTCGTCGAGTGCACGGACTGCCGAAAGCGCTTCATTAAGCATCGGACGGCTTTCACTCGCGACATCCTCGGCCTCTTCGGTGCCTCGAGCAGCGCCAGCAGCCATGCTACCGATGAAGGTGTCGGCGTCCGAGGGGCTCACAGTGAAGGCAACGTCGTCGTCGACACTTAGGCAATCCTCGAAGGGCACTCCTTTGCGCCCAACATAGGAAACGCTGGCGAACTCTTCACAGTTCATCGATACTTCCATCTAGGTCTGGACTCGCTGACAGGGAGGGTTTATTCGTGAGTCAGGCGCGCCGGAAACAGTTATGGAAAGCGCCGGAGTCCCGTCGCTCCATGGAAGGCTCAACTTCTCCATCAAGGCCAATCGCGGCTCCGAGACCATGCATTTTGGTGCCATTTCTAGGGCCGCCGAGTTCAGTATATCAGATGTGAACTTCGTTATAAGGATTGTTTGCCATGTATTTTTGTAACTGACTTTTCTTTGTGAGATATACAGCATAACCCGCTCTATCCGGGTTTATGATATTCGGGTTCGCTTTCTATATATATATATATATATATATATATATATATATATATATATATATATATATATAGGACAGAAATAAGAATTGGCCGTCAAGAAAACCTCGGTAAGCAAAAAGAAGGATGTAGTATGTCATTAAAACACATACAGATTTAGGAAAATAAGAAAGTGGAAAAACAATCGCCGCCTTGAAGTATCCGAACCCACGACCCCCAGAATACCGGTCTGGTGCGATGACCACTACGCTACCGGCGGGGGTATTTTAGCCTCCACTTTCTGGGGTATTTATTTTCAAGCGTTTTTGTTTCCTGCGCTTGGGGGTGGTAGCCAGTGCTACTCGGACTAATCGGGGTTAAGGGGACCTTCATTTTATTTTAACCGCCGGGCCATGACTTGAGCGTCTACGACATGTCGAGAGTGATGGACCAGCGTTGAACCCTCTTAAGGTCCCTATGGCACCAAGACTGCCAGAACAGAGGCCCTCGGTATGCATGTAGCGAATCAGAATAGGAAGTCAGGGGCTTGTTTAAATAAGACAGAAATAAGAATTGGCAGTCAAGAAAACCTCGGAAAGCAAAGGGGAGGATGTAGTAGGTCGTTGAAACAGATAAAGAATTTGGAAAATACGAAAGTGGAGAAAAATGCCCGCCAGGTGTGAAACCGAACTCACTACCTCCAGAATACCGGTCTGGTGCGATGACCACTACGCTACCGGCGAGGCTACTGCAGCCTCCATTTTCTGGGGTATTTATGTTCAAGTGTTTTTGTTTCATGTGCTTGGGGGTGGTAGCCAGCCCCACTGGGACTACTCGGGGTGAAGGGGACCTTCTTTTTTAACACCCGGGCCATGCCTCGAGCGTCTACGACATGTCGAGAGTGGTCGACCAGCGTGGCTTAAGAGGGTTCAGCGCTGGTTCAAGGCAGGGCTGGACGAAATTTCGTCGCTTACGCAGTGCGTACGCTTTCTAAGACGGTATCCAACTACACCTTCAAAGACAAATAGTGCCTAGCCATCGTCTGGGCCATCGGCGAATTCCGCCTCTGCCTATACGACCGCCATTTGATGTTGGTACTGATCGTGATGGTTTTGTTTGGCTGTCCTCATTAAAACATTTCTATAAACGACTTGGCCGTTGGGCTCTTCGGCTCCTGGAATACGATGTCTGCGTGATATAGAACTCTCGCCGCAAGCATGCCAACGCAGATGCGCTCTCCCACTCACGTGTCCCCGTCGCTTCTGCATCTCTCGCCGCTGTAGACAATGTTTCCGAGCACCTTCCATTTGCCGACATGCCTCCTGAGCAGCGGCGAGACACGTTGATTTTCTCAATTTAGGCGCAGTGTTCAAACCCGGTGGCGACATCACCACCCCGAGCCGTCCGCAATCAATCCCGCCACTTCGCTATTCGTGATGAGCTGATCTACCACCGTAGGTACCTCTCCAAATGCTGGAAGGGGCTGCCTGCCATTCCACGCTACTTGCGCTGTATAGTCTGCGATTCTTTTTACAAAGATGGGCAGTGTGCCCATTCCGGTGTGCTCAAAACATACCTTCGCCTTCGGCTGCGCTGCTACTGACATAAAATATACACATTTTCCCGAAAGTTTGTCCGCTCTTGTGTTTACTGACAGCGACGAAAGTTTCGACCGGACCAACAGGCAGGTGCTTTGCAACCTTTGCCACGCCGATCCTCACGTTTTCTTCGTGTCGGTATAGATTTGTACGGATTTTTGCCGATGACGGCTGCAGGCAACTGGTGGATTATTGTCACTCTCGGCCATTTCGCCCGATACGCTGAGACAGCCGCGTTACCAGCCGGCACTCTGCTTGACGTCCCTTCGTATCTTTTACATCGTTTCGTGCTAAATCATGCTCCACCTCATGGGCCGTGTATTCCTGTCCGAGGTCATCGAGGCCCTCCACGCGGCATTGCACGTTATCCACAGGACTGCTACAGCCTACCACCCACATACCGATTACCTTACGGAGCGTTTTAACCGTATCCTGGGCGATATGCTAGCTATGTATGTCTCCTGGGACCAAACGAATTGGGACCAGGTCCTTTCATTCATAACGTACGCCTACGATACTGCTGAGCAGTCCACTGTTTGCTCTCTCCCATTGTTTCTTGCGTACGAACGCGAAGCGTCGTGTCTCCTAGACACCACCTACCTGTAAGAACCAGACGCCTCTTATACGCGCTGATTTCAAAGGCAACTTCTCACTCCGAGGCGTGCTTATTGCTTGTCCGGGCATTCACTACGGAGGAGAAGTCGCTACAAAAGCACCGTCGTGATGACTCCAAGCCATTATCTGAATTTTCTCTGGGCTCTCTTGTCTGGCTTTATATAGCACCTGCTACTGCAGGCCCATTGAGCAAACTTCGTACGAAGTACCATCGCCCAAACTGTATAGAGAAGCTCATATCTCCCAGTGAATTATGTTCTCGCGTGAGTGCCACGCGAGAACAGATTGAACACGACCGAGCGGATGGGTAGCCGCTTGCCATCTCCGCTCCCACTACAGCTCTGTGCGGGTCTTGCGCACTCCAATGCATGTAGGAAAGCCACATCGCCTCACCTAGTCCTCGGCTCCGCTTCCTACAATGTCATAGAGCAACAGACGGCTTCAACGAATCTTGTCCCCGCGTGCACCAAATTGCTGAAGTTCAGCGCCTCAAGCCCTACTAGGACCCTTTTGTTATCATCATCATCATCACCAGCCTGTCTACGCCCACTGCAGGGCAAAAGGCCTCTCCCATTATTCTCCAATTACCTCGGTCCTGTGCCAACTGTGACCAATTTATCCCTGCAAACTTCTTGATCTCATCTGCCCATCTAACTTTCTGCCGCCCCCTGCTGCGCTTGGCTTCTCTAGGGATCCACTCTGTTACCCTTAATGACCACCGGTTATCTTGCCTTCGCATTACATGCCCTGCCCAAGTCCACTTCTTCTTCTTAATTTCTACTAATATGTCTTTAACACCAGTTTGCTCCCTGACCCACTCGGCTCTCTTCTTGTCCCTTAATGTTACACCTATCATTTTCCGCTCCATTGCCCGCTGAGTCGTTCTCAATTTAAGTTGAACCCTCTTAGTGAGCCTCCAAGTTTCTGCCCCGTAGGTGAGTACCGGTAAGATGCAGCTGTCATACACTTTCTTCTTCAACGACAATGGTAGGCTGCTATTTATTATCTGATAATGTCTACCATATGCACCCCACCCCATTCTGATCCTTCGAATTATCTCTGCCTCATGGTGGGGATCTGGGGTCACAACTTGGCCTAAGTATATATATTCGTTTACCACTTCCACTGCCTCGCCATCTATCTCAAACTGCTGTGCTGTCCCGAGGTTATTGATCATTACTTTAGTTTTCTGCATATTAATTTTCAGGCCCACGGTTCTACTCTGTTCGCCAAGTGCGGAAAGCATGCTTTGCAATTCGTCCCCCGAGTTACTTAGCAAGGCAACGTCATCAGCAAATCTGAGGTTACTGAGGTATTCTCCATTAACCCTTACTCCCACCTGTTCCCAATCCAACGTTCTGAATACTTCTTGTAAGCATGCTGTGAATAACATTGGAGAGATTGTGTCTCCTTGTCTAACACCCTTCCTTATAGGTATTTTACTGCTCTCCTTATGGAGGATGATGGTGGCTGTAGACCCATTATAGATATTCTCTAGTATTCTTACATAATGCTCATCTACCCCCTGGTTCCGTAATGCCTGAATGACTGCTAGGGTTTCAGCCGAGTCAAATGCTTTCTCATAATCTATGAAGGCTATATATAGGGGTTGAGTATACTCAGCGCACTTCTCTATCACCTGATTGATCTTGTGAATATGGTCCATTGCTGAATAACCTTTACGGAACCCTGCTTGTTCTTTAGGTTGACTGAAATCTAAGGTTGCGGAGATTCGGTTAGCGATTACCTTGGTAAATACCTTGTAGACGACTGACAGTAAGCTGATCGGCCTGTAGTTTTTCAAGTCCTTCATGTCGCCTTTCTTATGGATTAGGATGATGTTCGCGTTCTTCCAAGATTCCGGTATCGTTGCGGTCATTGGGCATTGCGTATACAGGTTTGCCAGTTTTTCAAGTACAATTTCTCCGCCATCCTTCAAGAGGTCTGCTGTTATCTGATCCTCACCAGGTGCTTTGCCCCCTTTCATTTCTTTCAAAGCCTTCCTTACTTCTTCGGTCGTTACTGGTGGGATGTCTATCTCCTCTGAACTACTGTCTCGTTCGGCATTATCCTGTATGTCCCGGCTACTGTACAGATCCCTATAGAACTCCTCGGCCACTGTGACTATTTTATCTATATTTGTGATGGCATTGCCTTGCTTATCCTTAGGTGCATACATCTGATTTTTCCCCACGCCATGACGTCTCTTTACTGCTTTCAGGCTACCTCCGTTTTTTACAGCGTATTCGATCCTCTCCATATTATACTTCCTTATCTCAGCTGTTTTGCGCTTATTGATTAACTTCGAGAGCTCTGCTAGTTCTATTCTGTCAGCTGCGGTGGAGATTCTCATGGTTTGCCATTTCCTGATTAGACCTTTCGTCTCCTGTGAAAGTTTACGAGTATCCTGTCTAGCCATAGTGCCCCCGACTTCTACTGCACACTCCGTGAGAATGCGTGTAAGGTTGTCGCTGGCTTCCTGTGTCGTAAGCTCGGCTTCCTCGTTAAGGGCGGAATATCGGTTCTGCAGCGCGATCCTGAATTCTTCTACTTTACGTCTCACTGTTTGCTCATTTATCGGCTTCATTCGTACTAGCTTGTTGCGGTCCCTCCTCAACTCTAGCCTAATTCGAGATCTTACCAAACGGTGGTCACTACACCTTACCCTTCCGAGCACTTCCACATCCTGCACGACGCCAGGGTTATCGCATAATATGAAGTCTATTTCATTTTTGTGCTCCCCATTAGGGCTCCTCCAGGTCCACTTCCGACTCTCCCGTTTACAGAAGAAGGTATTCATTATGCGTAGGTTATTCCGCTCTGCAAACTCAACTAGTAGGTCCCCCCTGCTATTTCTACAGCACAGACCATAGTTCCCAACTGCCTTGTCTCCAGCCTGATTCTTGCCTACTTTAGCATTGAAGTCCCCCATAACTACAGTATACTGCGTTTTTACTTTAGCCATTGCCGATTCCACATCTTCATAGAAGTGTTCCACTACTTGGTCGTCGTGGCTGGATGTGGGCGCGTAGCCCTGCACCACCTTGAGCTTGTACCTCTTATTGAGCCTAATTACAAGAGCCGCTACCCTTTCGTTAATGCTGTAGTATTCGTCTATGTTTCCAGCTATGCTTTTATTGACTAGAACTCCCACTCCCAGTTCTCTTCTGCCCGCTAGACCACGATAACATAAGACGTGTCCATTTTGCAGCACCGTAAAGGCTTCGCCTGCCCTCCTAACCTCGCTAAGCCCTATTACATCCCATTTAATGCCTTTTAATTCCTCGAGCAACACCTCGAGACTTGCTTCGCTGGATAAGGTTCGCACTTTAAACGTTGCCATGTTCAGATTCTATTGGCGGCCTGTCCGGATCCAGTGATTCTTAGCACACTCTGCTGCGTCACAGGTCTGACCGCCGCCGTGGTCAGTTGCTTCGCAGCCGCTGGGGACTGAGGGCCGAGGGTTAGTTGGCGTATTCATGGGAGGTTGTGGCCGGTACTACACCAGGGTGGCCAATCCTGCTCTGGTGAGAGAGTGCATTACCGGCAATGGTCGCCGGGGTCAGGCCGCACCCCAAGCCCCTTTGTGCAATTCCATCAACACGCGGATTTTTTTTTTTTTAATCCGGTGGGAATTGTCCGGCACCGGGATTCGAGCCACGGTCCTTCTGCACGCGAGGCGGGTGTTCTGCCTCTACGCCATTGCTGCATCCCTGTTATACGTATCCTTAAGTCGCCCGAAAGGCTCTCATCGCTGCGCGGGGTAATTTTAATGAGAAACACTGTCCACCATCGACGTACCGGAACAAGCGGCGCTACTTAGAAGTATAGGGTTTAGAACGGGCAGCCGAGCATATTACAACATGCGATCTGAATCTCCTTCACCACAAGCCACAAGATCATCATCCCCATTGTGTTGTAGCTAGAGGTGAGCCTGCACGGCAGAACCCCTTCGAACTCAGTCAAGCCCACCTGCGTTTCTGCGCGTTTGTGCCGCCCTGACATCAAATCTTATACATACATACATACATACATACAAACACACATACATACATACATACATACATACATACATACATACATACAAACATACATACATACATACATACATACATACACACACACATACATACATACATACATACATACATAAATCCAAGGGTACGGTTGAAGTGCTCTGTCAGCCCACTGGTTTGCGGGTCGTAGGAGGAGCTGGCGCGGTGAACAACGTGGCGTTCGGCGAGTGGAGCTTTCACAACGTGCGATAGGAAAACTCGGCCTTGATCACTCAGAAATGCCCTAGGCGCACAAAATAAAGGTGACACAAAATAAAAGTGGCGGCGTCACAAGCAGTGGATGCTGGCAAGGCAGCTGTTTTGGCGTACCTTGTCAACCGGTCTACCGCAACAAATATCCACGGTAACCGGGTTACCGGCGGCCGTTAAAGGCAGTGGCCGTACAGATCGATTCCAACGCGATCAAAGGGTTTCGGGGCATGGCAGTGAGTGAAACGGAGCTGTAGAGCTAGTAGGCGGTGATTTGCAGCGTTGGCATTCCGGACATGGGCGCACGTACTTCCGCACGTAGTTATGAATGCCCTTCTAATAGTAACGTAGGCGGAGTCGCTCGTACGTTTTGGGGACGCAAGCGAGCGCGCAACTCGGGTCGGCATGAAAGGCACGGCAGAAGTCTGCACGCAGGTGCGTGGGATAACCGAAAAAAACTAGGACAGTCTGAGTTTTAACTCCGACGATAAAGGCGCTCTTCACGCAGTTGGTGGTGAGAGGCGTGTCGCCGCAGGGCCCTGGGTGCACCGGTTGCTGAAGGACCAGACAGGACGTCGATGATGGAAGCTATCACTGGGTCCTTGCGCTGCTCAGCAGTCACGTTGATGACACTGAGCGACGACAGGCTACAGTCCGCTGCGGAAAGGCGAGACACGTAAGCCGGAATTTTAAAGCGGGAGAGGGAGTCAGCATTCGATTTCTAAACGGCCAGAACGGTAAACCATGCGGATATGATATTATTGAAGGCGAAGAGCCCACCTCCCAAGACGGCCTGAAGGATCGTTCACGGAGGCGAGCCAGCAAAGCGCGTGGTGATCGGTACCACGTCAAATGGGCTGCCATACATGCATGGGCGGAACTTCCCCAGCGCTTATAATATGGCCAAATATTCCTTCTCAGTGACGGAGTAATTTGTTTCTGCTTTCGTCAGTGCCCGACTCGCGAACGCAACAACATACTCCTCCCAGTTGGATTTCCGCTGAGCGGCATAGCACTGAGGCCAATCCCACTCGCATCAGTGTGCACTTCTATTGGGGCCAACGGGTCAAAATACCGAAATATAGGCGGGATGTCAACACACGACGCAGTGTCGCAAACGCCTCCTCGCTAGATGGTGACAAAGCCAAAATGCCGCTGTCGTTAACGTGTAACTTGGTAAGAGGCGAAACAATGCTCGTAAAGTTGCGAACAAACCGTCGAAAATAAGAGCAGAGCTCGATGAAGCTCCGAAGCGCCTTCAGTGTGGTCGGCTTCAGGAACTCCGCTACGGCTCGAAGCTCTGTCACGTCGGGGTTGATGCGATCTTTGGAAACGACATGGCCCAGGATGATAAGTTTGCGTGCGGCGACGTGGCATTTTTGAGGTTGAGTTCTGTCCAGCGTTCGCAAGGCAAGTGAGGAGTTGTTCTAAGCGAATCAGGTGTGTTTCGAAACGAGGAGAGAAAACGACTACATCGCCCACGTAACAGAGGCACGTCTTCCACTTGAGGTCGCGAAGGACACTGTCCATCATACATTCGATCGTGGCGGGGGCGTTGCAAAGCCCAAAAGGCATAACGTTAAACTCATAAATGCCGTTTCTGGCAAGAAATGCCGTTTTGCGGGATCAGCCTCGGCAATGGGAACTTTACAGTACCTGGAGCGTAAGTTGAGTGATGAGAAAAAGGGCCCTCCCTGTTGACAGTCCAGCGCATCGCCCATACGCGGAATAGGGTACACGTCTTTTCTTGTGATGGTTTTCAAGCGGCGATAATCAACGCAAACCTATAATAGAGCCGTCTTTCTTAACTCGAACACCTGGTGAAGCCCACGGACCGTTCGAGGGACGAATATCACCTCGGTGAAGCATATCCGTAATGTGGTCGTCAATGGTTCGCCGCTTTGTCAGAGACACACGACATGGGCGCTGTCGAAGTGGAGCATGCGATCTGGTGTCGAATGAGTGCGTAACAGTAGCCGTCCGGCCCAGTGAGGTTTGCATGCAATCAACCAACGAAACTTCTAAAGCAATAAAGAAAGACGTTCTCGTTGAGTTTCTTCCAGATTGGCGTTGATGCAGTGGGCAAAGGCATCGGATGGCAATAGCCTGGGCGAACATGGAGAAGTACTCATTTCACTGATCCAAAGGTGAGAAAGATCACTTGACACGTCGGAAACTAGACGAGTATCAACAAGCTCTGCGAAGCCAAGTGTTTCTCTCTGTAGGAGAGCGCACAGGATCGCTGACAGATCGGTCACCAACATAGTGGTGGCGCCATCACGAACAGTTAAAACGGCGAAAGGCAGCGGAAGGCAGCGGAAGGCATTTGCGGTGGCAGAAAATGTCGCAAGGCATCAACAAAACAGTGGCGTCGGGCAGAAAGGTAGAGCACAAGGACACGTTGATGGAGCAGCTGGACGGGACGTCCGTGTCTTCAGCTACGAGTAATTTTATAGAGACATAAAGGAATCGTCGAAAAGAAATTAAGAAATCTCGACTTCAGCACGGGAACAATAATTTATAGCTTCATTGTGGGACGAAAGTCGCACTCGAGGATGAGGTCATGAGAGCAATCGGGCTGCACTATGAAGTAAAAGGTGTAGGAATTGTTCAGGGGGACGACACGACAAGTGGAGGCGGCTAGCCGCTCAATGGGCTGTGAACTGTCGGTTCGTAACGACAGTCCAGAAACGGGCGTCATGACTTTT
Organism: Haemaphysalis longicornis; assembly: GCF_048455015.1. Lineage (NCBI taxonomy): Eukaryota > Metazoa > Arthropoda > Arachnida > Ixodida > Ixodidae > Haemaphysalis > Haemaphysalis longicornis. The sequence continues at coordinate 17,657,865 of NW_027526214.1, read as the reverse complement.
CGAATAAAACGCCAGAGTTTGCGGTGAATGAGACAAACAGCGGCTACAGTGTCGATGAAAGCAATGGTAAGAAAACTTTCCCCAATTACGTCAATAACATTTTTAGGCGAGAAATGAGGACTTCTAGGATTCGACGGCGACACAGTTCTTGCCTTCGAAGCTGCGGCGTTTAGTTTTCCTCTTCGGCATTGGTAGGACGGCGACGCATGGGAGACACCGAACGGGGATGTGGTGAAGCTGAATGCCGGCCACTGAAAGTTGAACGGTCACTCGGCTTAGGGGGAAATTCTACAGCACTGTTTGAGCGTCATACGACAGAAAGTAAGGGAAGGCGTAAAATGCGCCTGGGGATAGCTGCCGGCGGGCGGCAATATTCGGCGGTGACAGCAGCGAGCGACATGCCCTGGCGTTCCACATGCAAAACAAGTCGGATGATTGCCCTGCGTGCGCCACGCACCCGTTAGCTGGGGACTGCTCACCGCACTTATCGGCGGGTCCTGTAGGTAATGAACCCGTGGCACGGGGAGCTGGCGAAAAGGAAGCGGCAGGAAAGGAAGCGGCAGCTGGGCACACAAGAGTTCGCGGAGAGAACGAAGCCGTCTGGTGCGATAGCGGTGCTGCTACCGAGGCGTAAGTGATGGGCGGAGCTACGGAGAGGTTATGCTGAGCCAATTGGAGTGCCTCAGTGACCTCTGCGTTGATCACATTCTGAAGTGAAGGCGCAAGGGTGGAAGGCGGGTCTGAGATGTAGAGCAGGAGGCAGACTTGGTGGGCCACATCCTCGCGAATCAAATCTTTCATTCGCGCCAACAGCATAGGGTCCCGTTCATATACTGCCTCCACACTTGACACGGGCTGCTCCCGAACACAAGATTACCGAGTGAGGGATCGCTGCTTGAGCTGCTTGTCGAAACTCTCGCAAAGGCGGACGGCGCGACCGTTCGAGGGTTTATGGCTAGTAACATCTCGAAAGCATCATCAACACCATTTAGGATGTGTCGGACCTTCTCTGTTTCTCTTATGGAGGAGTCGACGAACTTGCACATGTCGACGAAATCTTCTATGTAGGTAGCGAACATATCCCCAGCCTGCTGTCCTCCCAAGCGTAAGCGCTGCACGCAAAGAAGCTTCCTCACCGTAGGCACACGAAGACTTCCATGAAGTTAGAGCGTAACTAGGGGCACGTATTTATGTGTGATTAGTTATTATCGTATCACGTTTACACGAGGCCAGTGAGAGAGAAAGCTTAGCGAGGGCCTCGGTTGTGGCAGCCTTGATGCCAAGGTAGCATAAGAGGGTTTCCCGCCAGTTACCCGCTTATGACAGGCTGTAGACGTTCGCGTCACGCCCCTGGGGTTGAAAAGAAGGTCCCCTTTTCCCCGTGTAGTCTGAGTGGCGCTGGCTACCACCCTCAAGCGTCAGATACAGTTGTAGTAAACATAAATACCCCAGAAAGTGAAGCAGAACACAGTCGCCCAGATAGCCGAATTGCATTCTGCTTCCGGCCGCGCTAGTGTGCCGATGCGCGATGATTGGCTCCTCAGGAGCTGTGAATGCGGCCATGTCTGGCCGCGGAAACAGGTTTTTTCGACAGGAATGAGAAGATTACCCCGTGAGTTTGCCAATGCTGCCAACAGGTCGGTGTGTTTTAAACACCATTTTTCTACATGCGGACATTCGTGCTAGGCCTTATCGCGTCGAAGATTTCAGGGACACTTTGGCTCGTTTGGAACTGCTCCCCGAGGTGCTTGCCTTGGGGGCGTATCAAATGAACCACGTATGGGCCCTGACATTCAGGGACGAAGGCTGCGTAAAGCGCATGCTCGCGGCCACCGACGTGAAGGTGAAGTAGCGCCGGTGCCTCGTCACCGATCCGGCGAACCAAGATGTGCGGATGAAATTGCACTGGATTCTTTACAACGTGCCGGACGAGGAGGTGCGAGCGGCGCAGCTACCGTACGGGCGTGTCGTCGACATCGGACGCGAGAAGTGGCGGGTGAAGGGCACGAACGAGAAAGGTTCGACGACGCGGTCGGTGACCGTCAGGCTCAAAGGCGGCGTAAGGATCGACGACCTGCCGCACGAGCTCTGGGTTGAGGGCGGCCAGGCGCTCGTGGTCGTGCCAGGCAGGGCCCCGCAGTGCCTCCGCTGCTCGGGGACGGGCCATATGAGGCGCGACTGCAAGGTGCCTCGCTGCACGGTCTGCCGCCGCTTCGGTCACGAAGCGACACAGTGCGTGCGGACGTATGCACATGTCACCGGACCTGTCGGAGACGCGGACGCGGCCGAAAGCCGTATGGACGAGGAGGAGGTGGAGGCGGCCGCGGTCGGTGGAGTTGGTGCGTCCGCACCCGGGGACCCTTTGGCGGAACCAGGCGTGGAGGACGTAAATGCTGCGCCCGCGGAGCAGCAATCGACCTCCCAAAACGACCTTACGCCAGTGGCACCTGTGCTGGACGCGAAAAGTGAGGAGTGTGTTGGGGCGGGTTCGACGAACACCGCCTTAACTCGTGAAGTGCGTGACGCCGGCGACGGTGACGGAGACGACCCGGAAGCCACCGTCAAGCGGCCGCGTAAGGAGGACGACAAGCGTGAGGACTCTGGTGACTCCGGCAACGTCAAGGCAAGTGTGGGAGGGGTTATGCTAAGGCGTCCAAGCTTCAAGCCAAAGCCCAACACCACGCCTTATGACAGAGGACATGGAACGGGGAAGCCACCGTAAGCGAAACGTTTGCAGTTTTTTGGGTAGAGGTCTTCGAGTGAGCGTTACGGCACGGACAACACTTTTTCTTTTTTTGAGGGGTAGAAAAGGGGGCGGGGCCAGTGTTTCTGTAACGCGAGCGTAACAATGTGCGACGTGCCTTCATCTTCCATTCATGCGGTGTTCATATCATCTGCTTTGTGCCACCCTTAATGTACGCGGTCTTTCTGAGCGCAAACGTCAAAGTCAATTGTACAGACTCATCAGCGAAAGGCAGTTAGACGTCGTGGCCTTTCAGGAGACTAAAGTAGAGACCGAGCAAAGCACGGAAAGGGTGGTGGGGGTGTTCAGTTCCAGTTATGAAGTCTGTGTCAGCCATGCCGTTGGTTTATCGGCTGGGTGTCTCATTTTAATACGTGGGAGCAGCGGCGCAGTAGTGCAAAACGTTATGTCCAGTTTGTCTGGGCGCTTTTTTATGTGTGATTTTATTTTTGCCTCAAAAGAATGGCGTATTGTTTGCGTGTACGCGCCGACAAAAGCCGATGAAAGGAAAGAGTTTTTATCGAAGAATTACGGGCGTGGCTTGGCACAGAACGGGCTGTCGTGTTAATGGGAGATTGTAATTGTGTGTGCTCGGCTCGCGATAAATCTACTTGTATTCCTTATCGCGACAGAAGCACGATTGCATTGACTGGTATCGCGGCAGATTTTGGTTTGGAAGACGTGGGGGATGCGTTGGAATGTAAGACGCAGATCCAATTCACCCACTTTCAAGGCACGAGCCACGCAAGATTAGACCGAGCATATATTTCGTTAGAACTTCTGCCGGAGTGGTCGGAGTATAGTGTTACACCCGTGTCGTTCAGCGACCATTGCCTAGTGTCGTTCTTGATTGGAAAGCGCAAAGATAAAAAGTCGTTCAACTGGGACTTGTGGAAAATGAACAGCTTATTGTTGAAGGATGAAGAATTTGTAAAAGAATTGACGAAAAAGATTAGGAACCTTGAACAGGATACATGTGACTGTGCCTCTAAGTGGGAGAACTTCAAAGCAGAAATTAAGATGTCACCATTGGAAAGGTCGGCTGCCTTAAATTATGAGAAAAGAAAAAAGGAAGCCCTGCTTAGAGCAAACCTGGAGACGCTTTCTACACTAGAGTGCAAGTCACCTGGACTGTTCAAGGAAGACATTAAAACTTTGAAACATCAGATAGAGGCTATAGAACAAGAAAAATATCAAGGCGCGATAGTGCGAGATCGTGCGGAAAAGTTCATGTTAGGGGAAACCCCTACAAGAGAACCCTTAGCTCTGAAAAGAGATACGCTACCCGCAACTCTATCGCGGAAATAGAGTATAAAGGGCAGGTTCTCGATGAACAACAAGCAATTAGCAATGCTTTTTGTGAGTTTTATGATGGTTTGTTTTCGTGTCAACCTGTAGACTTAGAACGATTTAAGGACAATTTTTTTAAATTTGTTGTCGACGATAGATGAAGAGGTAAAAGAAAATTTAGAATTACCAATTACAGTAGAAGAAGTTAGGAAGGCTATCAAAGAATTAAGTGCTGGAAAGTCTCCAGGCCCTGACGGGTTGTGCACTGCGTTCTACAAAGCTTTCCGCAATCACCTAAGTCCAGTGTTATGTGACCTGTACAAAGAAGCGTACACACTAGGAAGACTTCCACCCTCGTTCTCACAATGGCACACTGTTCTCATACCCAAAACAGATGTAAAAGAAGAGCTCAGAAAAGTTACTGCGTATAGGCCGATATCTTTAACGAATGTAGATTATAAAATATTAATGAAAGTCTTAGCAAGGAGGTTACAGAGTGTGATAATAGACATAGTAGGCGAACACCAAACATGTGGAATAAAAGGAAGGTATATAACTAGTAATATACACATAGCACGGAGCATTCTCGAGTGTTGTGACGGAATGGATGAGGTTGTAGCCATGCTACAAATAGACCTTGAGAAGGCCTTTGATAAGATCTCACATGAGCTACTCTATACTATTTTGGAAAACATAAACCCAGGAAAAGTAATAACGGAGGGCGTAAGAATGGCGTATAAGGAGTGTTCAACAAGGCTGGTAATAAATAAGTCAGTGAGCCGTCCAATAACTGTCCCGCGTTCAGTGCGGCAAGGATGCCCGCTGTCCCCTTTGCTCTTTTGTTTGTACATCGAGTCGTTTTGTGCTAGCATAATAAACAGCAATAATATTCATGGTTTCCAGTTGCAGGCGTGCGAGGTACGTGTATTGGCATACGCGGACGATATCGCTTTATTTTGTCGAGACAGAAAAAGTATTAGCAATGCAGTTGCGTTGCTTAAGACATTTTGTGAGTATACTGGGAGCTCTGTAAATTGGAGCAAGTGCATGGGATTCTGGCACGGCAATTGGGACGTAACCCCTAGTGTCTTTGAAGGTATGAACTGGCATGTTGTGCCAGTCAACTACTTAGGCGTGCCACTTGAAAACTACAGAGATAGCGATCCGTACTGGCGAAGCCAGACGACTGCGATGCGTGATAAAGCGGAAAAGTGGGAAGGGAAGGGGCATGCGCTGTCGATGTTTGCGCGCGCAACGGTGTGCAACATATTTTTGTTCGCGAAACTTTGGTACGTTTTGCAAGTGATTCACTGTTCTCGCGCTAATGTTCAGAGGCTGCATCGCGTTTGTGCTGTTTTTGTTTGGGCCTCGTCCTGGGAAAGGACGAGTAGGACGAGTCTTTTTCGAAGTGTACGCGAAGGCGGTTTATCGCTCTCGCATCTTTTTTTGAGACAGGTGGTGAATCGTTTTTATTTCTTGCGCGAGGTAAAGGACCCCTTCCTGCGCACTGTTATTCAAGTCAGGTTAGGCAGGGTATTGCCCCAATTTATTGTTACGTCATGTCAAAGCTACAATGGAGGAGTACACGGGTATTTAAAAGAAGTTGTTCAAGGGACACAATTTCTGTGTGTACGGTTTTCTATGGAGTACTTGAGTGCTGTGTCCAAGAAAAAGTTGTATAAAGACCTTAGTGAACTCTGTTTTCCTGTTCCTTTATACCGATCCATGTTTCCGGTGGGCCCCGGGCAGAACGTTTTGAAACGTGTAAAAGCTAAGGCCATTCCCCCGGGTGTTAAAACATTTTTCTTTAAACTGCACTGTGGAGTGTTACCAGTTAAAACATGGATGTTAGAAAAGGGTCTGTTTGTGCCATGGGGTGTGGACTGTTCTTTGTGTAAAAAGCCCGAGACGGTGGAACATGTTTTTTTTTTTAATTGTTGGGATGGGGTGTTTTTGTGGGACGTTCTTCAGCGAACATTGAAAAAGGAGTTTCCGTTGAGCCCTTATGGCATCCGGTTTCTGGCAGTGCAAAACGATAATGGAGTGCCTTACGACTTAGTGATGTTGCTGGTCCTCCACGGAATATGGAGGTCTCGAATGGCGTTTCGGCACTGTGACGTAGACGGAAGGACAGCAAGGCAGTATTTCTGTGAGAGTGCCCAACGTATTGTAGAAATGTGGAAGAGTCAGAATTGGACTCCTGAATGGTTGCATGAATTTAAAAAGGTATTGTCTATGCCACGTATTTAGTTATGTAGCGCTCGCTTCAGTGAAGTGAGCGATTTTATCATATGTACCGTTGTTCCTGGATTTTGTTTGAAACCGGCAATAAAGAAAAAAAAAGCCCAGATAGCCGAATTGGTAAGGCATTCGAGATCTAATCGATAGGCGTGGGTTCGGTCCCCACTCTGGGCGCGTGTTTTTCTTTCTTTCTTTTTTTCTCGCTTCAATATAATATGAAAAAAAAATACATATATATATAATTTCACTTCCGGTAAAAAAAAAATTGTCCAACCATTCCCCTATGCCTTCTTTGGCGTTGTAGACTGCCCGCATTTCTTTCTGTATTTCCTAACGAGCCCTTCATTTCCTAACCATATTATCCTGCGAAAGCTTAGCGAGGGCCTCGGTTGTGGCAGCCTTGAAACCAATGTAGCATAAGAGGGTTTCCCGCCAGTTACCCGCTTATGACAGGCTGTAGACGTTCGCGTCACGCCCCGGGGGTTGAAAGGAAGGTCCCCTTCTCCCCGTGTAGTCTGAGTGGCGCTGGCTACCACCCTCAAGCGTCAGATACAGTTGTAGTAAATATAAATACCCCAGAAAGTGAAGCAGAACACAGTCGCCCAGATAGCCGAATTGGTAAGGCATTCGAGATCTAATCGAAAGGCTTGGGTTCGGTCCCCACTCTGGCCGCGTGTTTTCCTTTCTTTCTTTCTTTCTCGCATATATTTATATATATATATATATATATATATATATATATATATATATATATATATATATATATATATATATATATATATATATATATATATATAGATATATAGATATGTATATATATATATCTATATATAATTTCAATATCGGTAAAAAAATATAGTCCAACCATTCCCCTATGCCTTCTTTGGCATTGTAGACTGTCCGCATTTCTTTCTGTGTTTCCTAACGAGCCACTCATTTCCTAACCATATTATCCTGCGAAAGCTTAGCGAGGGCCTCGGTTGTGGCAGCCTTGATGCCAAGGTAGCATACGAGTATTTCCCGCCAGTTACCCGCTTATGACAGGCTGTAGACGTTCGCGTCACGCCCCGGGGGTTGAAAAGAAGGTCCCCTTCTCCCAGTGTAGTCTGAGTGGCGCTGGCTACCACCCTCAAGCGTCAGATACAGTTGTAGTAAATATAAATACACCAGAAAGTGAAGCAGAACACAGTCGCCCAGATAGCCTAATTGGTAAGGCATTCGAGATCTAATCGAAAGGCGTGGGTTCGGTCCCCGCTCTGGGCGCGTGTTTTTCTTTGTTTCTTTCTTTCTCGCTTCAATATAATATATATATATATATATATATATATATATATATATATATATATATATATATATATATATAATTTCACTAACCGTAAAAAAAATATAGTCCAACCATTCCCCTATGCCTTCTTTGGCGTTGTAGACTGCCCGCGTTTCTTTCTATATATATATATATATATATATATACAGCGTGTCCCAGCTATCATGCACCAAGATTTAAAAAAAGAGTAAAGGCGTAACTCGAAAGAAACCAGGTGCGTAATGTTTTCAGTACAGTGAAGAAGCGGACAATATTTTTTTCTTTAATGAGACCTAATTAAATAATTGTAATTAATTATCTAACTCGAGAACTACTGTCCTAATCACTAAAGTGTCAATGAGGCCCTTTTAGGTAACCACGAGGGGCATCTAACTGCGGTATTTTCAGTGATGAACTAATTGCGTACACATTTATTCTGACTTATAAAGGAAACCCGCGAAGTATAAAAAATACCACGTGACGGCGCCTCCGCCCGCACCGTAAAGCAACGTCCTCAAACAGGCTATCTCTGAGATAGCCAGCATAAAATATACAAAAGAAAGAAAGAAGAAATCGCGACCGAGTTTGTTCCTTATCTGCACAAGCGACGCGCGAATCTTGCTGCTGCTGCTCCTTCCATGCATGCTATTATCAAGGTGATACGCTGTCTCTTCGGGCGGGTAACACGCGAAGCAGTTGCTTTCAATCAGCTTTGTTTGGGGACGCTGCTTTACAATGCGCGCGTAAGCGTCGTCACGTGGTATTTTTCGTATTTCGCGGGTGTCCTTTATCAGTCAGAATAAATGAGTACGCAATTAGTTCGTCGCTGAAAATAGCGCAGTTAGATGCCCCTCGTTACCTACAATTGCCTCATTGACACTTTAGTGATTATGACAGTATTTCTCGAGTTAGATATTTAATTACAATTAATTAATTAAGTCTCATTAACGAAAAAAATACTCTACGCTTCTTCACAGTACTACAAACATTATGCACTAGGGTTTTCTCGAATTATGCAATTTCTCTTTTTTTAAATCTTGGTGCATGATAGCTGGGACACCGTGTGTATATATATATATATATATATATATATATACAGCAACAAAGTTTTCCTGGACGCCGGTAGAATATACACAAAAATGGTTTCGACCACGGTAAGAAAAGAGAACAGATTTAATAACGTTTCGGCCGAGGGACCGGCCTTCGTCACATAGCATCGTCAGATGTATATATATATATATATATATATATATATATATATATATATATATATATATATATATATACCGGCCTTCGTCAGATGTATATATATATATATATATATACAGGAAGACATGGTGGCAGTCTACAACGCCAAAGAAGGCAAAGGGAAATGGTTAGACTATTTGTTACCGTTAGTGATGTTACATTAATATTTTTTTATTATTTATGTGAGAAAGAAAGAAAGAAAAACACGCTCCCAGAGTGGGGACCGAACCCAGGACTTTCGGTGCGTCTTTGAGGGCCGACGAAAAACACGCGCTCCTGGCACGGGAGTCTTGGAAGCGCGCGCACGTACAACAACCCTTGCATATTGTTCGCCGGCGATGGCCACGGGCAGGTACAACTCGCCGACCCTGTGGGTCATCCCTGTCGACCACGCAATTACGTGTCTCCCATCGCTCCTAAGCTTCTGTTTGTCGTGTCCTCTCGGTTTTTCTTAGTTTGCCCATCCCCACCGCTGCATTTCCATCCCCCTCTCCCACATATTTATGCTTTTCTAGCTCGTGCTTCCTCTTTTCTGGTTTATTCTCTCATGTTTTAATGCGCTTTTCTCTCTTCCTCCTCGCTTCCAATCTTAAACGTATGTCACCGCCCCGGAACCTCAAGTGCTCGAACTGTATATAAACCACTTTCATTCTGTAAAATATTACTCTTGATAAAGGACGGTCCTCGTATGAAACGTCGACGTAAAGTTATGTTTTCGAAGTAAACTTATTCAGTTTTTTATTGCGCCGGTTTTTACTATTTACTCTTTACTAGCATAACCGTTAACTTATATATATATATATATATATAGTAAGGAAATGAGGGGCTCGTTGAGGAATTACAGAGAGATAGGTCAGCAGTCTACAACGCCAAAGGAGGCATAGGGGTGTGGTTAGGCTCTTTTCTTTATCACTACGGTTAAAAAAGTAAACATTTTTTTATGCAGAAGAAAGAAAGAAAGAAAAACACGCGCCCAGAGTGGGGACCGAACCCACGCCTTTCGATTACATGTCGAATGCCTTACCAATTCGGCTATCTGGGCGACTGTGTTCTCCTTCACTTTCTGGGCTATTTATATTTACTATAAGTGTATCTGACGCTTGAGGGTGGTAGCCAGCGCCACTCTGACTAGACGGGGAGAAGGGGACCTTCTTTTTAACCCCCGGGGCGTGACTCGAACGTCTACAGCCAGTCATGAGCGGGTTACTGGCGGGAAGCCCTCTTATGCTACCTAGGCATCAAGGCTGCCAGAACCGAGACCCTCGCTAGGCTTTCGCAGAATAATATAGTAAGGAAATGAGGGGCTCGTTGAGGAATTACAGAGAGATAGGTCAGCAGTCTACAACGCCAAAGAAGGCATACGGGTGTGGTTAGGCTCTTTTCTTTATCACTACGGTTAATTAAGTAAACATTTTTTTATGCAGAAGAAAGAAAGAAAGAAAAACGCGCCCAGAGTGGGGACCGAACCCACGCCTTTCGATTACATGTCGAATGCCTTACCAATTCGGCTATCTGGGCGACTGTGTTCTCCTTCACTTTCTGGGCTATTTATATTTACTATAAGTGTATCTGACGCTTGAGCGTGGTAGCCAGCGCCACTCTGACTAGACGGGGAGAAGGGGACCTTCTTTTTAACCCCCGGGGCGTGACTCGAACGTCCACAGCCAGTCATGAGCGGGTTACTGGCGGGAAGCCCTCTTATGCTACCTAGGCATCAAGGCTGCCAGAACCGAGACCCTCGCTAGGCTTTCGCAGAATAATATAGTAAGGAAATGAGGGGCTCGTTGAGGAATTACAGAGAGATAGGTCAGCAGTCTACAACGCCAAAGGAGGCATAGGGGTGTGGTTAGGCTCCTTTCTTTATCACTACGGTTAATTAAGTAAACATTTTTTTATGCAGAAGAAAGAAAGAAAGAAAAACACGCGCCCAGAGTGGGGACCGAACCCACGCCTTTCGATTACATGTCGAATGCCTTACCAATTCGGCTATCTGGGCGACTGTGTTCTCCTTCACTTTCTGGGCTATTTATATTTACTATAAGTGTATCTGACGCTTGAGGGTGGTAGCCAGCGCCACTCTGACTAGACGGGGAGAAGGGGACCTTCTTTTTAACCCCCGGGGCGTGACTCGAACGTGTACAGCCAGTCATGAGCGGGTTACTGGCGGGAAGCCCTCTTATGCTACCTAGGCATCAAGGCTGCCAGAACCGAGACCCTCGCTAGGCTTTCGCAGAATAATATAGTAAGGAAATGAGGGGCTCGTTGAGGAATTACAGAGAGATAGGTCAGCAGTCTACAACGCCAAAGGAGGCATAGGGGTGTGGTTAGGCTCTTTTCTTTATCACTACGGTTAATTAAGTAAACATTTTTTTATGCAGAAGAAAGAAAGAAAGAAAAACACGCGCCCAGAGTGGGGACCGAAGCCACGCCTTTCGATTACATGTCGAATGCCTTACCAATTCGGCTATCTGGGCGACTGTGTTCTCCTTCACTTTCTGGGCTATTTATATTTACTATAAGTGTATCTGACGCTTGAGGGTGGTAGCCAGCGCCACTCTGACTAGACGGGGAGAAGGGGACCTTCTTTTTATCCCCCGGGGCGTGACTCGAACGTCTACAGCCAGTCATGAGCGGGTTACTGGCGGGAAGCCCTCTTATGCTACCTAGGCATCAAGGCTGCCAGAACCGAGACCCTCGCTAGGCTTTCGCAGAATAATATAGTAAGGAAATGAGGGGCTCGTTGAGGAATTACAGAGAGATAGGTCAGCAGTCTACAACGCCAGAGGAGGCATAGGGGTGTGGTTAGGCTCTTTTCTTTATCACTACGGTTAATTAAGTAAACATTTTGTTATGCAGAAGAAAGAAAGAAAAACACGCGCCCAGAGTGGGGACCGAACCCACGCCTTTCGATTACATGTCGAATGCCTTACCAATTCGGCTATCTGGGCGACTGTGTTCTCCTTCACTTTCTGGGCTATATATATTTACTATAAGTGTATCTGACGCTTGAGGGTGGTAGCCAGCGCCACTCTGACTAGACGGGGAGAAGGGGACCTTCTTTTTAAACCCCGGGGCGTGACTCGAACGTCTACAGCCAGTCATGAGCGGGTTACTGGCGGGAAGCCCTCTTATGCTACCTAGGCATCAATGCTGCCAGAACCGAGACCCTCGCTAGGCTTTCGCAGAATAATATAGTAAGGAAATGAGGGGCTCGTTGAGGAATTACAGAGAGATAGGTCAGCAGTCTACAACGCCAAAGGAGGCATAGGGGTGTGATTAGGCTCTTTTCTTTATCACTACGGTTAATTAAGTAAACATTTTTTTATGCAGAAGAAAGAAAGAAAGAAAAACACGCGCCCAGAGTGGGGACCGAAGCCACGCCTTTCGATTACATGTCGAATGCCTTACCAATTCGGCTATCTGGGCGACTGTGTTCTCCTTCACTTTCTGGGCTATTTATATTTACTATAAGTGTATCTGACGCTTGAGGGTGGTAGCCAGCGCCACTCTGACTAGACGGGGAGAAGGGGACCTTCTTTTTAACCCCCGGGGCGTGACTTGAACGTCTACAGCCAGTCATGAGCGGGTTACTGGCGGAAAGCCCTCTTATGCTACCTAGGCATCAAGGCTGCCAGAACCGAGACCCTCGCTAGGCTTTCGCAGAATAATATAGTAAGGAAATGAGGGGCTCGTTGAGGAATTACAGAGAGATAGGTCAGCAGTCTACAACGCCAAAGGAGGCATAGGGGTGTGGTTAGGCTCTTTTCTTTATCACTACGGTTAATTAAGTAAACATTTTTTTATGCAGAAGAAAGAAAGAAAGAAAAACACGCGCCCAGAGTGGGGACCGAAGCCACGCCTTTCGATTACATGTCGAATGCCTTACCAATTCAGCTATCTGGGCGACTGTGTTCTCCTTCACTTTCTGGGCTATTTATATTTACTATAAGTGTATCTGACGCTTGAGGGTGGTAGCCAGCGCCACTCTGACTAGACGGGGAGAAGGGGTACCTTCTTTTTAACCCCCGGGGCGTGACTCGAACGTCTGCAGCCAGTCATGAGCGGGTTACTGGCGGGAAGCCCTCTTATGCTACCTAGGCATCAAGGCTGCCAGAACCGAGACCCTCGCTAGGCTTTCGCAGAATAATATAGTAAGGAAATGAGGGGCTCGTTGAGGAATTACAGAGAGATAGGTCAGCAGTCTACAACGCCAAAGGAGGCATAGGGGTGTGGTTAGGCTCTTTTCTTTATCACTACGGTTAATTAAGTAAACATTTTTTTATGCAGAAGAAAGAAAGAAAGAAAAACACGCGCCCAGAGTGGGGACCGAACCCATGCCTTTCGATTACATGTCGAATGCCTTACCAATTCGGCTATCTGGGCGACTGTGTTCTCCTTCACTTTCTGGGCTATTTATATTTACTATAAGTGTATCTGACGCTAGAAAGTGGTAGCCTGCGCCACTCTGACTAGACGGGGAGAAGGGGACCTTCTTTTTAACCCCCGGGGCGTGACTCGAACGTCTACAGCCAGTCATGAGCGGGTTACTGGCGGGAAGCCCTCTTATGCTACCTAGGCATCAAGGCTGCCAGAACCGAGGCCCTCGCTAGGCTTTCGCAGAATAATATAGTAAGGAAATGAGGGGCTCGTTGAGGAATTACAGAGAGATAGGTCAGCAGTCTACAACGCCAAAGGAGGCATAGGGGTGTGGTTAGGCTCTTTTCTTTATCACTACGGTTAATTAAGCAAACATTTTTTTATGCAGAAGAAAGAAAGAAAGAAAAGAGAAAAGAAAAGAGCCTAACCACACCCCTATGCCTCCTTTGGCGTTGTAGACTGCTGACCTATCTCTCTGTAATTCCTCAACGAGCCCCTCATTTCCTTACTATATTATTCTGCGAAAGCCTAGCGAGGGTCTCGGTTCTGGCAGCCTTGATGCCTAGGTAGCATAAGAGGGCTTCCCGCCAGTAACCCGCTCATGACTGGCTGTAGACGTTCGAGTCACGCCCCGGGGGTTAAAAAGAAGGTCCCCTTCTCCCCGTCTAGTCAGAGTGGCGCTGGCTACCACCCTCAAGCGTCAGATACACTTATAGTAAATATAAATAGCCCAGAAAGTGAAGGAGAACACAGTCGCCCAGATAGCCGAATTGGTAAGGCATTCGACATGTAATCGAAAGGCGTGGGTTCGGTCCCCACTCTGGGCGCGTGTTTTTCTTTCTTTCATTCTTCTGCATAAAAAAATGTTTACTTAATTAACCGTAGTGATAAAGAAAAGAGCCTAACCACACCCCTATGCCTCCTTTGGCGTTGTAGACCGCTGACCTATCTCTCTGTAATTCCTCAACGAGCCCCTCATTTCCTTACTATATTATTCTGGGAAAGCCTAGCGAGGGTCTCGGTTCTGGCAGCCTTGATGCCTAGGTAGCATAAGAGGGCTTCCCGCCAGTAACCCGCTCATGACTGGCTGTAGACGTTCGAGTCACGCCCCGGGGGTTTAAAGAAGGTCCCCTTCTCCCCGTCTAGTCAGAGTGGCGCTGGCTACCACCCTCAAGCGTCAGATACACTTATAGTAAAAATAAATAGCCCAGAAAGTGAAGGAGAACACAGTCGCCCAGATAGCCGAATTGGTAAAGCATTCGACATGTAATCGAAAGGCGTGGGTTCGGTCCCCACTCTGGTCGCGTGTTTTTCTTTCTTTCTTTCTTCTGCATAAAAAAATGTTTACTTAATTAACCGTAGTGGTAAAGAAAAGAGCCTAACCACACCCCTATGCCTCCTTTGGCGTTGTAGACTGCTGACCTATCTCTCTGTAATTCCTCAACGAGCCCCTCATTTCCTTACTATATTATTCTGCGAAAGCCTAGCGAGGGTCTCGGTTCTGGCAGCCTTGATGCCTAGGTAGCATAAGAGGGCTTCCCGCCAGTAACCCGCTCATGACTGGCTGTAGACGTTCGAGTCACGCCCCGGGGGTTAAAAAGAAGGTCCCCTTCTCCCCGTCTAGTCAGAGTGGCGCTGGCTACCACCCTCAAGCGTCAGATACACTTATAGTAAATATAAATAGCCCAGAAAGTGAAGAACACATTCGCCCAGATAGCCGAATTGGTAAGGCATTCGACATGTAATCGAAAGGCGTGGGTTCGGTCCCCACTCTGGGCGCGTGTTTTTCTTTCTTTCTTTCTTCTGCATAAAAAAATGTTTACTTAATTAACCGTAGTGATAAAGAAAAGAGCCTAACCACACCCCTATGCCTCCTTTGGCGTTGTAGACTGCTGACCTATCTCTCTGTAATTCCTCAACGAGCCCCTCATTTCCTTACTATATTATTCTGCGAAAGCCTAGCGAGGGTCTCGGTTCTGGCAGCCTTGATGCCTAGGTAGCATAAGAGGGCTTTCCGCCAGTAACCCGCTCATGACTGGCTGTAGACGTTCGAGTCACGCCCCGGGGGTTAAAAAGAAGGTCCCCTTCTCCCCGTCTAGTCAGAGTGGCGCTGGCTACCACCCTCAAGCGTCAGATACACTTATAGTAAATATAAATAGCCCAGAAAGTGAAGAACACATTCGCCCAGATAGCCGAATTGGTAAGGCATTCGACATGTAATCGAAAGGCGTGGGTTCGGTCCCCACTCTGGGCGCGTGTTTTTCTTTCTTTCTTTCTTCTGCATAAAAAAATGTTTACTTAATTAACCGTAGTGATAAAGAAAAGAGCCTAACCACACCCCTATGCCTCCTTTGGCGTTGTAGACTGCTGACCTATCTCTCTGTAATATATATATATATATATATAAACGTTGCAGACCTTATTGGCAGTGCTGTTTGGCGTTTTAACAGCGTTTTATAGTGCCGAATGAGGTATGATTGCCCTTTTTTATGCAGGAATAAATAATTGAGAATTCAAGTCGAGAAAAAATGCGCCGTTTTTTTTTCGGAAGCGGGAATCGAACCCACAACGTCCCCATAATGCGTGCGGTGCTCTACCATTGAGCTAGTTCCGCGGCGACTCCTCTCTCGACTATCCCGCGGGGTTTTGTATTTACAACTGCTCAGAGCCCGGTCAACTAGCGCCGCCCCTCGACCACCGCGCGAAGACGTAGAACGTTTTTCCCAGCGGCCGCACGCAAGACGTGGTCGGAAGTCGGAGATAGCCAAAAGCATTTCAGACTGCTCAAGCCTGAACCCTCGTAATGCATTTTGTAGAACAGAGACGTACGGGACGAGGGATTCCGTAGGACACATATCAAAGTTGCAGTCCTTATTTCCAGTGCTGTTTGGCGTTTTAACAGTGTTTTATAGTACCGAATGAGGTATGATTGCCTTTTTTTTCATGCAGGAATAAATGATTGAGAATTCAAGTCGAGAAAAAATGCGCCGTTTTTTTTCCGGAAGCGGGAATCGAACCCACAACATCCGCCTAACGCGTGCGGTGCTCGACCATTGAGCTAGTTCCGCGGCGACACCTCTCTCGACTATCCCACGGGGTTTTGTATTTACAACTGCTCAGAGCCCGGTGAACCAGCGCCGCCCCTCAACCACCGCGGGAAGATGTAGGACGTCTTTTCCCAGCGGCCGCACGTAAGAAGTGGTCGGAAGTCGGGGATAGCCAAAGGCATTTCAGACTGCTGAAGCCAGAACCCTCGTAATGCATTTTGTAGCTGGGATTGCGCATTTTTATTCGACTTGAATTCTCAATTATTTATTCCTGCATAAAAAAAGGCAATCATACCTCATTCGGCACTATAAAACACTGTTAAAATGCCAAACAGCACTGGCAATAAGGACTGCAACTTTGATATGTGTCCTTAAGGAATCCCTCGTCCCGTACGTCTCAGTTCTACAATATATATTGACACGTAACAAGAATAATGACGAAATAGTCCGGGATAGTGATGGTAATTTAATAAGGCGAACTTGTGCCTCCTAGTCACTCAGCGAAGAAGTTGCTTCCTCCGGCCCACCACGCGCTAGACTGCCTTTTTCGATCGTCCAGCTCGGTCCACGTGCTCTCGCGCGCCACTGCCGGAGACACTCTGCTCCTCCTCGTTGTCGTCGACAGTTCGTCGGCACGCGCTGAAGACAGGTGGCTGGAGGCGTTCCCTTCGTCGTCGTCCTCTTTAAACTTCTTGTACACGTGACATTTGCCCCCCTCCCAAGAGAGCATCGTCCCGATGCGTAGAGTCACCGTATGGTATGCTGCGTGAATGGCGGGGTCACGTAGCGCTGAGGTCGCAAAAGTCGTCATCGGGAGAAATAAGGCTTCATGCGTACCACGTGGACTACTTCAGGTTGTGGCCGGCGGCGTGCTCGAGGAGAAGGGCAGGACGGAACAACTTCATAAGTCACGTCGCTTAACTTCCGTTGCACTGTATAGGGCCCGAAAAATCGCCGGAGCAGCTTTTCCGATAAGCCCCGTCAACGAACCGGCGTCCATATCCAGACTTGGTCGCCTTCTACAAACTGCACGTGTCTATGCCTGAGATTGTAACGCGCAGCGTCAAAGTGCTGTTGTTGCCGTATCCTCTGACGCGCAATCTGCCGTGCGTCTTCGGCGCGCTGGGTGAAGTCGAAGGAAGGTGCAGCGTCGTCCCTTGAATCGTGAGGGAGCATGGCGTCCAGCATGGTAGAAACCTCTCGACCGTAAAGAATCTGGAAAGGTGTCATCCGCGTCGTTTCCTGTTGTGCCGTATTATAGGCGAACGTGATGTAAGGTAGAACGACGTCCCAGGTCTTGTGCTCGGCATCCACGTACATGCTTAACATGTCGGCAATTGTTTTATTCATGCGCTCCGTAAGCCCGTTGCTTTGAGGATGGTAGGCGGTCGTTCGTCGGTGGGATGTGCCACTCAGCGTCATGATGGCGCTCACCAGCTTGGCTGTAAAGGCTGTGCCTCTGTCCGTGATAACGCAAGCAGGAGCACCGTGTCGAAGCACGATGTTTTCAACAAAAAATTGGGCTACTTCTTCTGCAGTGCCCCGCGAGACAGCCTTTGTTTCCGCATACCGGGTCAGGTAATCTGTAGCCACGATAATCCATTTATTACCTTGCGAAGATGTTGGGAAGGGGCCAAGCAGATCCATTCCAACTTGTTCGAATGGCCTCGCAGGTATTTGAATTGGCTGGAGCAAGCCGCTAGGTCGGTTCGGGGGCATTTTGCGTCGCTGGCAATCCCTGCAGGTACGGACGTACTCCCTGACAACGCTGGACAGCCTAGGCCAGTAATAGCTTTGTTGTATCCTTGCTAATGTTCGTGTGTAGCCCAAGTGACCGGCCGAGGGTTCGTCGTGGCAGGCTTGCAAAACGTCTTCTCGCAGGGGAGTTGGAACTACAAGCAAGATGCTTCGGCCGTTGGGGGTAAAGTTTTTCTTGTACAGTACGTTATTAATCAAGCAAAAGGAGGAAAGCCCTCTGGAGAATAGCCTAGGTGCGGTCGAAGTGTGTCCCTCCAAGAAATCAATGAGCGGCCGCAGTTCCTGGTCATTCCGCTGTTGCTTTGCAACGGTTGTCGCCTGCACCGCACACACAAATGAAACGTCGTCTTCTCCACCTGCAGGCTCAACGGGGGCTCGTGAGAGACAGTCAGCATCGCTATGCTGCTTTCCAGATTTGTATTGGATAACCATGTCAAATTCCTGCAGCCTCAGACTCCAGCGTGCGAGACGTCCACAAGGGTTTTTCAAATTTGCTAGCCAGCAGAGCGAGTGGTGATCGCTCACAACACTGAATTGCCGGCCGTATATGTATGGACGGAATTTTCTTGTGGCCCAAACAACCGCTAGACATTCTTTCTCGGTTGTTGAATAGTTCATCTCCGCACGGGACAGAGACCTACTTGCGTAAGCAACCACTCTTTCGACTCCATCCTGTAGCTGTATAAGAACGGCTCCAAGTCCGACGTTGCTTGCATCGGTGTGGATGTTCGTAGGAGCCTCTTCGTCAAAGTGGGCTAGGACGGGTGGTCTCTGTAGGCGATGTCTAAGTTCGTCGAAAGCGACTTGCTCCTTGTCGGTCCACTGGAAAACAACGTCATCCCGGGTAAGGTGAGTAAGTGGGGCCGCTATTCGGGAAAAGTTTGCGATAAAGCGCTTGTAGTAGGAGCAGAGTCCTAAAAACCGTCGAACAGCCCTTTTATCAACCGGCGTGGGAAACTTGGAAACAGCTTCAATTTTATCAGGATCTGGACAAACTCCATCACGGCTGACGACGTGACCTAGAAAGCGTAGTTCCTTGAATCCAAAGTGGCATTTTTCTCGCTTCAGTGTGAGTCCGGCGGACCGTATAGCCTGTAGCACTGCGGACAACCGCTTGACATGCTCGTCAAACGTCGGCGAGAATACAATCACATCATCCAGATACACCAGACATGTTTGCCATTTTAGCCTGGACAAAACGGTATCCATCATCCTTTGGAATGTTGCTGGTGCAGAGCATAGTCCGAAAGGAAGAACCTTAAATTCGTACAAACCGTCTGGCGTTATAAAGGCTGTTTTTTCGCGATCACGCTCATCCACTTCTATTTGCCAATATCCACTTTTTAGGTCCATGGATGAGAAATAGCGCGCATGGCGCAACCTGTCGAGGGAGTCATCGATCCTTGGCAAAGGGTATACGTCCTTCTTCGTTACGTGGTTCAGCTTGCGATAGTCCACGCAAAAACGGAGGCTGCCATCTTTCTTCCTGACTAACACGACAGGTGACGCCCATGGGCTCCTTGACGGTTGGATGACGTCGTCCTTAAGCATTTGTTCAAGTTGGTCCCGTATCGCCTCGCGTTCTCTTGGGGATACACGGTATGGATTCTGGTGAATAGGTCTCTCAGTTTCGTCTGTTATGATGCGGTGTTTCACTAGTGCAGTTTGACGGACGCCTGATGTCGTGGAGAAGCAGTCGGCAAACTGGTTCAGCAGCTCGTAGAGAACTTGTTGCTTATCAGGTGGCAAGTCGGGATTCACGTCAACAGCGGCAGGAGATGTACAATCGCTAGACGTATCGCTCTGTAGTGCAAAGCAGGCTTGCCCGTCGTCGATTTCTTCAAAGCAGGCCACTGCAGTTCCCTTCGCGATGCGCTGACGTTCGTTAGTGAAATTCGTGAGCAACACCTGCGCGTAGCCTTCGGTAAGGTGCACCAGACCCCGGGCAATGGCAATTCCTTGGTTGAGCAAAAGGCCGCTTATCTGCTCCGCTATGCCATCACCACTGTGCGGATTGTCACAGACGACTGAAACAAGCGCGCATGACCTAGGAGGCATTAGTACGTCGCTGCCACCTATGCGCAGAGGTACGTGAATTCGCTCTCTTTCACTTTCTGTGGACGTACCGTTTGGCGAAAAAGTGACTGAACGCTCACGAATGTTTATGACGGCGCCGTGCTCCCGCAGGAAGTCCATTCCCAAGATCATGTCTCTGCAGCACTGTGGGAGCACGAGGAAGGTGGCAACGAAATCACAGTTACCGATGGCAATCCTCGCGGTGCACTTTCCAATGGGCGTCATTAGATGACCTCCAGCGGAACGGATCTGGGGTCCACTCCATGGGGTCTTTACTTTCCGCAGGCGATCTGCCAGTTTTTTGCTTAGAATTGAGTAATCTGCACCGGTATCCACTAAAGCAATTATGGGGTGCCCGTCGACACATACGGAGAGGTCCGCGCTCACCTCTTCGTGGGAATTCGTCTGTGGATCGCATCGCGGCGCTGATGGAGGGACATTAGTAATTCGGCCGTCGGCAACCTTCCCTCCTGAGGTTGCTGCTTCTAGTTTCCCCGAAGGGGATTGCCGACCTTGGTCCTCGTGTCTCGCTGCTGCGATAGGGGGAACTGGGACGAGCCGGCGACGGAGAGCGGGACCGATAATGGTTCGGCGCGTTGGCGGGCCTATTAGCCAGGTAATCTTCGATTCCTGCTGGTCGTTCCCCGATGCGTGGACGGCGAGCAGTAGGTGAGAATCCCGGCAGCCCTATCTCGCGGTACGGGCATCGACGGATGACATGACCTGGTTCTCCACAATGGTAACACAGGGGGCGGTTGTCCACGGTGCGCCACACGTCGGTCTTGCGGACCTGAGTACGAAAGCTAGGCCGTGGGGGAGGCATGAAGTCAGCTAGCGGCTCCTGACGTGGCACTGCAGGGACGAATTGGCGGCGACGGAGGGCCCCTGCGTAGGTTACTTGGGGTGCTTCTACACTGTGTTCCGGGGTAACAAGTGTCTGTCGGAGTTCCTCGCGTACGATTTCGGTGATCGAAGAGGCAGAAGCGATTACCGGCTCTGGGGCACTCACTTTCAATTTCCCCAGTTCTTCCTGGACGACGGTCCGAACGAGGTCACGCAGGTCCCTCTCGTTGACAGTGGACAGCATGGCAACGTTGCTCGATGCATGGTTCGTATGCCTGTTGTATTGGCGAGACCGGTCTTGAAGGGCGCGTTCAATTGCAGTGGCTTCCTTAATGAACGCCTGCACCGTCTGAGGAGGATTTCGCACCAGTCCGGCGAAAAGTTGTTCTTTAACTCCATGCATCAGGTAGCGCAACTTTTTAGCTTCGGCCATCCCAGGATCAGCCCGCTTGAACAGGCGTGCCATATCTTCGGCGAACATGGCAACACTTTCATTCGGTTTTTGGATGCGGGAGTCGAGCAAACGCATCGCGTGGTCACACCGGTCTGTACTCGAAAACTTCTCAAGAAGCTTTTCACGGAATTCTTCCCACGTCCGCATACTCGCCTCGTTATTTAGAAACCAGGTCTCCGCGCCGTCTTTAAGAGAGAAATAGACGTTATGCAGCTTCTTGTTGTTGTTCCACTGGTTGAATCTGGCGACACGTTCGAAGTGGTCCAACCAGTCGTCTACATCCTCGAAGGCCTCCCTGTGAAAGCCATTGGGTTCACGAGGCTGCTGGAACGTCACCTGCGCTGCATTCGCTGACGCCATCGCTGGGGGGCCACGAGCAGAGCGTGTTCCAGACAGGGCGCTGAACTCGGGAGATAAGCCTAACAGGCGCTGGCTGGAGCGATGCACTGGTGTGTCCACGAAGGTAGGCCGCTCGGGGCTGGACAGACGAGAGGCAGGAGGGGTCTTGAACATTAGGGGCTTACCCCGCACCTCCACCAGTGACACGTAACAAGAATAATGACGAAATAGTCCGGGTTAGTGATGGTAATTTAAACAGGCGAACTTGTGCCTCCTAGTCACTCAGCGAAGAAGTTGCTTCCTCCGGCCCACCACGCGCTAGACTGCCTTTTTCGATCGTCCAGCTCGGTCCACGTGCTCTCGCGCGCCACTGCCCGAGACACTCTGCTCCTCCTCGTCGTCGTCGACAGTTCGTCGGCACGCGCTGAAGACAGGTGGCTGGAGGCGTTCCCTTCGTCGTCGTCCTCTTTAAACTTCTTGTACACGTGACAATATATATATATATAGCAGAGAAGGAATTCTTGGCTACTGTTTAAATATTCAAAAACTTGGGTGCGACCACTTTTAAAACACTAACAGACTTTATCTCGACAGTTTCGACCAGTGGTCTGGTCTGCTTCAGAGAAAATTACAAGTCACTGAATATGCTCTACGATACACACTTCACGAGAGAGGAGAATTTTGCCCTCTACCTCTCTTTCTTTCCAGAAAAGAAACCAAATAAATGAAAGCAAACATGTACAATAATCTCAGCGGCACATATACACGTCTCTCCCCAGGCGAGCGGCGATACAAAGCAAGGAGAGGGGAAAAGGAAAACAGGAGAAAAAAGGAGTATAAAGAAGGAGGCAATTAGAAATAGAGAAAGAGGGGAGAAAAGGAGAGGCAGAAGAAAGGGGGGTTCTAAGAAGCAGACACTGACGAATACGAAGGTCGAACAGCGGAAACTTGAAAGGTAGAGTGAGGGACCGCTCAGCGGCTCAGAATGACGTGACGTGCCGTATTCCGCGTACTGTAGAGAGAGAGGGAAAAAAAAGCGGGGAAAACCCCTAGGAGTGAATTATGTTTCAAGAACGTTGTTGCAAATGTAGATAGGCGGCACATGGCCCCCAGTAGCTCACGAATGCCAATAACGGGTCTAAACACACATAGCGAGAGGAGCGGAGGAAACTTGAGTACGGAGACTGCGGCGTCGGACAAGGTCCGCACACTCAACATGGTCCAAAGTCGTCAAACCCCCGCTTTAAAGTCGAGAGAGAAGCCGTTGTGGGGATAGCGTAATGGCCAACGCACCGCACCGGTTATGCGGAGATGTGGGTTCGAGTCCCGCTCCCGGAAAAACGGCGGATTTTTTCTCGACTTATATTTTCGCTTATTTATAAATGAATCAAACAAACGTGACAAGCACACGTCATTCGGCCCTATTAAATATTTCGAAAAAAGCCGAATAGCACTGGCAATGACGACTGCAACCTTGATATGTATCTTTACCGAGTCCCTCGTCCCGTATCTCTCTGTTCTGCTACATGCATTACGAGGCACTGGCTCCAGCAGTTCGGATATGCCAATTACTAACCCCGACCTCCGACCACGTTCTACGTGGCGGCCGCTGGGAAAGAAGACGTTCTACGTCTCCCGCGGTAGTCGAGGGGCGGCGCTAGTTGACCGGCCTCAGAGCTCTTGTAAATATAAACCCCGCTTTAAAGTCGAGAGAGAAGCCGTTGTGGGGATAGCGTAATGGCCAACGCACCGCACCGGTTATGCGGAGATGTGAGTTCGAGTCCCGCGCCCGGAAAAACGGCGGATTTTTTTCGACTTATATTTTCGCTTATTTATCAATGAATCAAAGAAACGTGACAAGCACACGTCATTCGGCCCTATTAAATATTTCGAAAAAAGCCGAATAGCACTGGCAATGACGACTGCAACCTTGATATGTATCTTTACCGAGTCCCTCGTCCCGTATCTCTCTGTTCTGCTACATGCATTACGAGGCACTGGCTCCAGCAGTTCGGATATGCCAATTGCTAACCCCGACCTCCGACCACGTTCTACGTGGCGGCCGCTGGGAAAGAAGACGTTCTACGTCTCCTGCGGTAGTCGAGGGGCGGCGCTAGTTGACCGGCCTCAGAGCTCTTGTAAATATAAACCCCCGCTTTAAAGTCGAGAGAGAAGCCGTTGTGGGGATAGCGTAATGGCCAACGCACCGCACCGGTTATGCGGAGATGTGGGTTCGAGTCCCGCTCCCGGAAAAACGGCGGATTTTTTCTCGACTTATATTTTCGCTTATTTATCAATGAATCAAAGAAACGTGACAAGGACGCGTCATTCGGCCCTATTAAATATTTCGAAAAAAGCCGAATAACACTGGCAATGACTGCAACCTTGATATGTATATATATATATATATATATATATATATATATTTATATATATATATATATATATATATATATATATATATATATATATATATATATATATATATATATATATATACACAGTTGGCACAGGACCGAGGTAATTGGAGAATAATGGGAGGGGCCTTTGCCCTGCAGTGGGCGTAGACAGGCTGGTGATGATGATGATGATGATGATATATATATATATATATATATAGATATATATATATATATAGCGAATCAGAGCAGGAAATGAGGGGCTCGTTGAAAATAAGACGGGAATAAGAATTGGCAGTCAAGAACACCTCGGAAAGCAAAGGGGAAGACGTAGTAGGTCAAGATAAACAATTTGGAAAATAAGAAAAGGGAGAAAAAATGCCCGCCAGGTGGGATCCGAACCCACGACCTCCAGATCCGAACCCACGAACTCTAGAAAACCGGTCTGGTGCAATAACCACTTTGCTACGGGCGGGGGTACTTTAGCCTTCACTTTCTGGGGTATTTATGTTCAGGTGTTTTTGTTTCCTCCTCTTGGGGGTGGCGGCCAGTGCCACTCGGACTACTCGGGGTGAAGAGGACCTTCTTTTAACCCCTGGGCCGTGACTCGAGCGTCTACGGTTTGTCGATAATGGTCGACCAGCGTTAAACCCTCTTAAGCTCCCTACGGAACCAAGCGTGCCAGAACAGAGGCCCTCGCTATGCATGTAGCGAATCAGAATATGAAATGAGGCGCTGGTTGTAAATAAGACAGAAATAGGTATTGGCAGTCAAGAAGACCTCGGAAAGCAAAGGCGAGGATGTAATAGCTCAAGACAAAGAATTTGCAAACTAACAAAGTGGAGAAAAAATGCCCGCCAGGTGGGATCCAAAACCACGACCTCCAGAATACCAGTCTGGTGCGATAACCACTACGCTACCGGGGAGGGTACTTTAGCCTCCAGTTTCTGGGGTTCTATGTTCAGGTGTTCTTGTTTCCTGCGCTTGGGGGTGGTAGCCAGCGCCACTCGGACTACTCGGGGTGAAGAGGACCTTCTTTTAACCCCCGGGCCGTGACTCGAGCGTCTACGGCTTGTCGATAGTGGTCGACCAGCGTTAAACCCTCTTAAGCTCCCTACGGCAGCCAGCGTGCCAGAACAGAGGCCCTCGCTATGCATGTAGCGAATCAGAATAGGAAATGAGGCGCTGGATGTAAATAAGACAGAAATAGGAATTGGCAGTCAAGAAGACCTCGGAAAGCAAAGGCGAGGATGTAATAGCTCAAGACAAACAATTTGGAAACTAACAAAGTGGAGAAAAAATGCCCGCCAGGTGGGATCCAAAACCCCGACCTCCAGAATACCGGTCTGGTGCGATAACCACTACGCTACCGGGGAGGGTACTTTAGCCTCCAGTTTCTGGGGTTCAAGGTTCAGGTGTTCTTGTTGCCTGCGCTTGGGGGTGGTAGCCAGCGCCACTCGGACTACTCGGGGTGAAGAGGACCTTCTTTTAACCCCCGGGCCATGACTCGAGCGTCTACGACATGTCGAGAGAGGTCGACCAGCGTTGAACTTTCTTAAGCTCCATATGGCACCAAGACTGCCAGAATAGAGGCCCTCGCTATGCATGTAGCGAATCAGAATAGGAAATGAGGGGCCAGTTGAAAATAAGACAGAAATAAGAATTGGCATTCAAGAAGACCTCGCAAAGCAAAGGGGACGATGTAGTAACTTAAGATAAACAATTTGGAAAATAAGAAACTCGAGAAAAAATGCCAGCCAGGTGGGATCCGAACCCACGACCTCCAGAATACCGGTCTGGTGCGATAACCACTACGCTACCAGCGGAGTTACTTTAGCCTCTACTTTCAGGGGTATTTATGTTCAGGTGTTTTTGTTTCCTGCGCTTGGGGGTGGTGGCCAGCGCCACTCGGACTACTCTGGGTGAAGAGGACCTTCCTTTAACCCCCGGGCCGTGACTCGAGCGTCTACGACATGTCGAGAGTGGTGGACCAGCGTTTAACGCTTTTAAGCTCTCTGTGGCACCAAGACTGCCACAACACAGACCCTCGCTATGCATGTAGTGAATCAGAATAGGAAATTTGGGGCTCGTTGAAAATAGGACAGAAATAAGAATTGGCAGTCAAGAAGACCTCGGAAAGCAAAGGGGAGGATGTAGTAGCTCAAGATAAACAATTTGGAAAATAACAAAGTGGAGAAAAAATGCCCGCCAGGTGGGATCCGAACCCACGACCTCCAGAATACCAGTCTGGTGCGATAACCACTACGGTACCGGCATGGTTACTTTAGCCTCCACTTTATGGGGTATTTATGTTCAGGTGTTTTTTTTTCTGGCGCTTGAGGGTGGTAGCCAGCGCCACTCGGACTACTCGGGGTGAAGAGGACCTTCTTTTAACCCCCGGTCCGTGACTCGAGCGTCTACGACATGTCGAGAGTGGTGGACCAGCGTTGAACCCTCTTAAGCTCCCTTATCTTCAGCTCTTATTTTGAACCCTCCTATCTTGAGCTACTACATCCTCCCCTTTGCTTTGCGAGGTCTTCTCGACTGCCAATTCTTATTTCTGTCTTATTTCAACGAGCCCCTCTTTTTCTATTCTTATTCGCTACATGCATAGCGAGGGTCTGTGTTGTGGCAGTCTTGGTGCCACAGAGAGCTTAAGAGCGTTAAACGCTGGTCAACCACTCTCGACATGTCGTAGACGCTCGAGTCACGGCCCGGGGGTTAAAAGAAGGCCCTCTTCACCCCGAGTAGTCCGAGTGGCGCTGGCTACCACCCGCAAGAGCAGGGAACAATAACACCTGAACATATATACCCCAGAATGTGGAGGCTAAAGTACCCCCGCCGGTAGGATAGTGGTTATCGCACCAGACCGGTATTCTGGAGGTTGTGGGTTCGGATCCCTCCTGGCGGGCGTTTTTTCTCCACTTTCTTTTTTTCCAAATTGTTTATCTTGAGCTACTACATCCTCTCTTTGCTTTCCGAGGTTTTCTTGACTGCCAATTCTTAATTCTGTCTTATATATATATATATATATATATATATATATATATATATATATATATATATATATATATACACAGTTATGTGGCGAAATAAAAATGACGAGGCGAAGGATGGGTGATGGTGAAGCGATGTATGTACAAGATGTTGCTGCAGAGCGACGCGATCTATTTACAAGCGGCCATGATCGCTCGGTCCGGCCGGATCCTCTTCGTCGTCTTTAGTGATGGGTTATGGCGCTATGGCGAATTGCCCACATAGGTGTTCCGTGTCATCAACCCCTGGCGAAGGACGACCATCCCAGTTGAGGCGAGGGCAAACACAGGGTGGTGACGCGGATGAGCAATGCGATGAGAGCATATACTGTAGTCCTAGCCGCCACTGATACTATGATGGTCGCGATGAGCACCGGAACACCTTTGACCACCGCGGAACCAACGAGGCGGCGTCCACAGCTTTCAGAGAAGCACCGGAGATGTGGGCGGGGGACGTCGTTGGCTATACGTCTAGTCGTTGCTGGTCAGTTCGTCTGGTCTCGGCAGAGGATGGGCAAGGGACACGTGGCTTGGGACTGTCGCCTCCGTGGCTCACCGAGGCTGCGAGGCTGGGGCGGGCCGACGCTTTCGAAGAGCCAGGTCGAGACCGCTTCATGGGCAAAGACGAGGAGATGATCGGGGCCGGGATGGCACTAAAACCCGCACCTCTACAAAAATGTTACGTGGCGCGAGAAAAATGACGAGGCGAACGATGGGCGACGGGGAAGTGATGTATTTAGAAGATGTTGCCGCAGATCGATGCGATCTACTTACAAGCGGCCATGATGGCTCGGGCCAGCCACATCCTCTTCGTCGTCTTCGTCATCTTCGGTGACGGGTTATGCCGCTATGGGGAATTGTCCACATAGGTGTCCCGTGACTATATATATATATATATATATATATATATATATATATATATATATATATATATATATTTATATATATAATATAATGTAAGCGATACAGAGACACACGAGAAAAACTTAAAAAAAAGTTTACTGACGTTTCAGGAAGAGAATTTATATGTTTTTTTCATAGTATCAGAAAGTCCTATTCCTGAGACGTCAGTAAAATTTCATTCCTTTAATGTTTTTTCGGTTGTCTCTGTATCTTCTTACTTTAATTTGTAGATCTCTGTGTGAGTTTTTGTGTCAAAGATATATGTATATATATATTTATATATATATATATATATATATATATATATATATATATATATATATATATATATATATATATATATCAAGATTGCAGTTGTAATTGCCCGTGATATTCGGCTATCTCCGAAATATTTAGTAGGGCCGAATGCCGTGTGTCTGTCACGTTTCTTTTTGATACATTGATAAATAAGCGAAAATATAACATTATTACTAAACAGCGCAACAAACAACGGACTATAGCTGAGGTACACAGGACGAACGCAGCGCTCGTCCTGTGTACCTCAGCTATAGTCCGTGTTTTTCTTGCGCTCTTTAGTAATGATGGATAACCAAATCGCCCAATACTGCACTTTGCGAAAATATAAGCCGAGAAAAATCTGCCATTTTTTTTCCGGGAGCGGGAATCGAACCCACATCTCCGCACAACCGGTGCTGTGCGTTAACGATTACGCTTTCCCGTAGTGGCTTCTCTCGCGACTTTTGCCGCAGGGGTTTATATTATCCGACCACGGCTTACGCGGCGGCCGCTGGAAAAAAGACGTTCTACGTCTTCCACGGTGGTCGAGGGGCGGCGCTAGTTGACCGGCCTCAGAGCACTCGTAAATATAAACCCCCGCGATAAAAGCCGGGAAAGAAGCCGAAGAAGTTGTAGATACTTTTCATTTCCTTACTGTGCGATTTTCTCTGGAGTACCTATTTAGTCTTTCAAGGACGGCTGTGACGAACACTTTAATTCATAATCTATTCCCCGTGCCTCTTTATCGCCAGCCATACTTGCGGGACCATACGAATAATGTTTTAGACCGAGTCATGCGTATGTGCGTGGCGCCAAATGCCAAAACGTTTTTCTTTAAGCTTCACTCGCAAACGCTTCCAGTTAAAACATGGCTGCGAGATAAAGGAATGTCGATCCCTTGGTCAGACAATTGCCGCTTGTGCAACCAACCAGAAACTATTGACCACTGTTTTGTGCTGTGCCGTGACGCGGTGTTTTTCTGGGACGTTTTGCAACGAACACTAAAAAAGGACATTGATATCACCCCATACACAATTCGCTTCTTGCCATTTGAGGACGTTAATCAGGTGCCGTATGACGTTTTTGTGCTCCTAGGTTTGTTTAGCTTGTGGAAGTGCCGCATGACTGATCGGCATGCTGAACCACCTAGGCCGACCAAGGTCATTTTTCGGGACCAGGCGGCGTTGGTACGGAGCGTTTACGTTGCGCAGAGTGATCCACCAGAGTGGCTGCATCTTTTGGATGCGTGCGTTTGCTTGCCTGAGTTTTGAATTGGTGCCGACCTTTGCTAGACTGACGTGCTTACCCTTTGCTGTCTGTTAGTGTTTATATTGTGTGACAATTGTCTTGGCTGACTTCTCTCTAAAATTTCCATGTATTAAAGAAAAAAAAAAAGATAGTGGATAGCGTAATCGTCAATGCACCGCAGCGATAATGCGGAGATGTGGGTTCGATTCACGCTCCAAGAAAAAACGGCGGATTTTTTTTTCGACCTATATTTTCGCCTATTTATCTATGTATCAAAAGGAAACGTGACAAACACATGTCATTTGGCCCTAATAAATATTTCAGAAAAAGCCAAATAGCACTGGGAATGACAACTGCAACATTGATATGTATCCTTACCGAGTCCCTCGTCCGGTATATTTCTGTTAAGCAACAAGCATTACCAGGGCACTGGCTCCAGCAGTTCGGATATGCCAATTGCTAACCCCGACCTCCGACCACGGCTTGCGGGGCGGCCGCTAGAAAAAATACGTTTTACGTCTCCCCGGTGGTCGAGGAGCGGCGCTAGATGACCGGCCTCAAAGCACTTGTATATATAAACCCCCGCCGTAAAAGTCGAGAGAGAGGCCGCTACAGGATAGCGTAATGGTCAACGCACTGGCTCGGTTATGCGGAGATGTGGGTTCGATTCACGCTCCCGGAAAAAATGGCAAATTTTTTCTTGACCTAATTTTTGCTTATTTATCAATGTATCAAAAGGAGACGTGACAAACCCACGTTTTTTGGCCCTATTAAATATTTCGGAAAAAGCCGAATAGCACTGGCAATTACGACTGCCACCTTGATATGTATCCTTACCGTGTCCCTCGTGCCGTATCTTTCTGTTCTGCTACATGCATTACGAGGGCACTGGCTCCAGCAGTTCGGATATGCCAATTGCAAATCCCAACCTTCGACCGCTGCTTACGTGGCGGCCACTGGAAAATAGACGTTCTACGTATCGCGCGGTGGTCGAGGGGCGGCGCTAGTTGATCGGCCTCAGAGCACTTGTAAATATGACCCCCCGCGGTAAAAGGTGAGAGAGAATCCTCTACGGGATAGCGTAATGGTCAACGCCCCGCACCGGTTATGCGGCGATGTGGGTTCAATTCCCGCTCCTGGAAAAAGTGGCGGATTTTTTCCCGACTTATATTTTTGCTGTTTTATCAATGTATCAAAAAGAAACGTGACAGACATACGTCATTCGGCCGTAATATCTATTTCGGAAAAAGCCGAATAGCACTGGCAATGACGACTACCACCTTGATATGTATCCTTACCGAGTCCCTCGTCCTGTATCTTTCTGTTCTGCTACATGCATTACGAGGGCACTGGCTCCAGCAGTTCGGATATGCCAATTGCTACCCCGACCTCCTATCACGGCTTACGAGGCGGACGCTGGAAAAAAGCTGCTCTACGTCTCCCGCGGTGGTCGGGGAGCGGCGGTAGTGGACCGGCCTCAGAGCACTTGTAGATATAAACCCCCGCTGCAAAAGTCGAGAGAGAAGCCGATACGGGTTAGCGTAATGGTCAACGCAACCGAATCTCTGCAACCTTAGATTTCAGTCAACCTAAAGAACAAGCAGGGTTCCGTAAAGGTTATTCAACAATGGACCATATTCACACGATCAATCAGGTGATAGAGAAGTGCGCTGACTATACTCAACCCCTATATATAGCCTTCATAGATTATGAGAAAGCATTTGACTCGGTCGAAACCCTAGCAGTCATTCAGGCATTACGGAACCAGGGGGTAGATGAGCATTATATAAAAATACTAGAGGATATCTATAATGGGTCTACAGCTACTATCATCCTCCATAAGGAGAGCAGTAAAATACCTATAAAGAAGGGTGTCAGACAAGGAGACACAATCTCTCCAATGTTATTCACAGCATGCTTACAAGAAGTATTCAGAACGTTGGATTGGGAACAGGTGGGAGTAAGGGTTAATGGAGAATACCTCAGTAACCTCAGATTTGCTGATGACGTTGCCTTGCTAAGTAACTCGGGGGACGAATTACAAAGCATGCTTTCCGCACTGGGTGAACAGAGTAGAACCGTGGGCCTGAAAATTAATATGCAGAAAACTAAAGTAATGATCAATAACCTCGGGACCGCACAGCAGTTTGAGATAGATGGCGAGGCAGTGGAAGTGGTAAGCGAATATATATACTTAGGCCAAGTTGTGACCCCAGATCCCAACCATGAGGCAGAGATAAATAGAAGGATCAGAATGGGGTGGGGTGCATATGGCAGACATTATCAGATAATGAATAGCAGCCTACCATTGTCGTTGAAGAAGAAAGTGTATGACAGCTGCATCTTACCGGTACTCACCTACGGGGCAGAAACTTGGAGGCTCACTAAGAGGGTTCAACTTAAATTGAGAACGCCTCAGCGGGCAATGGAGCGGAAAATGATAGGTGTAACATTAAGGGACAAGAAGAGAGCGGAGTGGGTCATGGAGCAAACTGGTGTTAAAGACATATTAGTAGAAATTAAGAAGAAGAAATGGACTTGGGCAGGGCATGTAATGCTAAGGCAAGATAACCGCTGGTCATTAAGGGTAACCGAGTGGATCCCTAGAGAAGGCAAGCGCTGCAAGGGGCGGCAGAAATTTAGATGGGCAGATGAGATCAAGAAGTTCGCGGGGATAGATTGGTCACAGTTGGCACAGGACCGAGGTAATTGGAGAATAATGGGAGAGGCCTTTGCCCTGCAGTGGGCGTAGACAGGCTGGTGATGAATGGTCAACGCACCGCACCGGTTATGCGGAGATGTGGGTTCGATTCCCGCGCCCTGAAAAAAATGGCAGATTTTTCTCGGCTGACATTTTCGCTTATTTATCAATGTATCAAAAAGGAACGTGACAAACACACGTCATACGGCACCATTAAATATTCCGGAAAAAGCCGAATAGCACTGGAAATGACGACTGCAACCTTGTTATGTATCCTTACCGAGGCTCTCGTTCCATATATATATATATATATATATATATATATATATATATATTTTTATATATATATATTTATATTAGCAAGGATAACGAGCAGCTCTTGTAACGCCATCGGCTTATCCTGGTGTGTTCACATCAAGAAACAGTGCCATGCGATCGTGGCCAATCTATGCTGGACGGTATGCGCGCACGCTGGTAGAAGTGGAAGAAGATGTAAGGCAGAAGGTTCTTGGCGCGTGTGTTTGGCCATCGTCTGTACGCTTGTACCTGCGCTCGTCTTGCTTCTGCTCCTGCCAATAAACAACGTTCGGTCTACTACCGGAGGGTCAACTATATCTCTTACAACTGGTGGAGGTCAGGTGTTTCGGTCCCATCCTGGAGCTACGCAACCGAACGCTGTCCAAGATAAACCACGAATCCGTCCAACAGCCTTCGGCGGCGGCACCAACCGTCGTCTGCTCGGGCGCACTGCGCGAGCGGGATCCACCCAAGTTCAACGGCACCGACGGAAATGACGCTGAGGACTGACTTTCCATGTACGAACGTGGGAGTAACCACAACCGATGGGAAGAAAAGAACAAATTGATCAATGTCCCCCCCTTCTGTCTCACCGGCCTCGCGGAAACGTGGTGGAATAATAACGAATCCTGCAACAAGACGTGGTCCTCCTTCCGCTGTAACTTCATGGAAGTCTTCGGGCACCCTACGGCGAGGAAGCTTCAAGGGGAGCAGCGCTTACGTGTGTGAGGACAGCAGGCTGGGGAGACGTTCACAAGATATGGAGGATGTCATCGACCTGTGCAAACGCATCGACCCCTCCATGACAGAAACAGAGAAGGTCCGACACATCTTAAAGGGAGTCGATGACGATGCCTTCTAGATGTTACTATCCATGAACCCCCGAATTGTCGTTGACGTCTTCCGCCTTTGCCAGAATTTCGACGAGCTGCGCAAGCAGCGAGCACTCACACGGCAAGCTTGTGTTCGGGACCAGCGCGTACCAAGCGTGGAGGCAGTATATAAGGGGGCCCTGCGGTGTTTGCGCCAATCAAAGATTTCATTCGGGAAGAGGTGGCCCGCCAAGTCTCCCTCCTGCCCTACATCTCATACCCGCCTTCCACCCTGGCGCCTTCGCTTCAGAATGTCATCAAGGAAGAGGCCGCTGAGGCACTATCATCGGCTCAGCATAACCTGCCCGTAGCTGCGCGCCTTACTTACGCCTCGGTAGCAGGACGGCTATTGCACCAGCCAGCTTCGTTCTCTCGCCGACCGATTGAATGCCCACCTGCCGCTTCGTTTCCACAAGCGCCCCGTGCTGCAGCTTCATTACCAGCCCGACCGCCGATAAGCCCGGTGAGCAGTCCCCAGCTAACGCGTGCGGGGCACACGCAAGACAATCGTCCGATTTGTTTTGCATGTGGCACGCCAGGGCATGTCGCTCGCTACTGTCGCCGCCGCATATTGCCGCCCGCCGCCAGCTATCCCCAGGCGCCCTTTTACGCCACGTCTTACTTTTCGCCGTATGCCGCTCAACCAGCGCAGTACAATTTGCCCCCTGAGCCGACTGACCGTCCAACTTTCGCTGGTCGCCGTTCAGCTTCTCCACGTCGCTGTTCGGTGTCTCCCATGTGTCGCCGCCTTACTAATGCCGAAGAGGAAAACTAAAAGCCGCAGTTCCGTAGGCAAGAACTGCGTCGTCATCGAATCCTGGAAGTCCTCATTTTTCACCTAAAAATGTTATCGACATAATTGTGGAAGGTGTCCCTACCATTGCTCTCGTCGATACTGGAGCCGCTGTTTCGGTCATCCACGCCAGCGTCTGCCGTGTATTCAAAAAGTCATGACGCCCCTTTCTGGGCTCTCGTTACGCACCGCCAGTTCGCAGTCCATTAAGCCGCTTGCCGCTTGACAGCTCGTGTTGTCATCCAAAACAATTCCTACACCATTGAATTCATCGTGTTGCCAGCTTGCTCTCACGACATCATCCTTGGGTGGGACTTTCTTTCCCACAATAACGCTATCAATAATTGTTCCCGTGCTGAAGTCGAGCTATCTTCTGTTCTTTTGCGCGATTCCTGTAATGCCGCTACAAAATTACTCGTCGCTGAAGACATCGACGTCCCGCCCAGCTCCTCCGTCATCGTGCCCCTGTGCTGTACCAGTGTTCCCGACGCCACTGTTTTGTTTACGCCATCTGTCATTTTCTTTCGCCGCAAATGCCTTCCGCTACCTTCCGCCGTTTTGACTGTGCGTGATGGCGCCACCACTATGTTGGTGACAAATTCGTCAGCGACCCTGTGCGCTCTTCTACAGGGAGAAACACTTGGCTTCGCAGAGCTTGTAGATGCTCGTCTAGTTATGAACGTACCAGGTGATCTTTCTCATGTTGATATCAGTGAACTGAGTGCTTCTCCATGTTCGCCCGGGCCATTGCCATCCGATGCTTTTGCCAGCTGCATCGACGCCAGTCTGGATGCAACCCAGCGAGAACGTATTACTTTATTGCTTTCGAAGTTTCGTTCGTCCTTTGATTGCACGCAAACCTCGCTGGGCCGCACGTCTACTGTTACGCGCTCAGTCGACACAGGATCACATGCTCCACTTGGACACCGCCCATATCGTGTGTCTCCTACAGAGCGGCGAACCATAGAAGACCACGTCACAGATATGCTTCAACGAGGTTTTATTCGTCCCTCGAAGAGTCCGTGGGCTTCACCAGTGGTTCTGGTGAAGAAGAAAGACGGCTCTATTCGGTTTAGCGTTGATTATCGAGGCTGGAATACCATTACAAGAAAAGACGTGTACCCTCTTCCACGTATCGGCGATGCGCTGTACTGTCGGCACGGAGCAGAATTTTTCTCGTCACTCGACTTACGCTCCGGGTACTGGCAAGTTCCCATGGCCGAGGCTGATCGCACAAAGACGGCATTTGTAACACCAGACGGCCTTTACGAATTTAACGTTATGCCGTTTGGGCTTTGCAACGACCCCGCAACGCTCGAAAGAAGGATGGACAGTCTCATCCATGGCCTCAAGTGGAAGACGTGCCTCTGTTACCTGGACGACGTAGTCGTTTTCTCTCCCAAATTTCGAGACACACCTGATTCGCCTAGAACAAGTCCTGACTCGCCTTGCGAACGCTGGGCTGCAGCTAAACATAAAAAAATGCCTCTTCGCCGCACGCAAACTTACCATCCTTGGTCATGTCGTTTCCAAAGAAAGCAACAGCCCCGACTAAACAAAGCTGCGAGCAGTTGAAGAGTTCCTGAAGCCGACCACACTGAAGGCGCTTATGAGCTTCATTGGCCTCTGTTCTTAATTTCGACGGTTTGTTCGCAACTTTGCGACCATCATTTCGCCCCTTACCAAGCTCCTCGGTAACGACAGCGGCATTTCTGCTTGGTCACCATCCTGCGACGAGGCATTTGCGACACTGTGTCGTTTTTTAACATCCCCGCCTATATTACGGCATTTCGACCCGTCGCCCCCACGGAAGCGCACACTTATGCGAGTGGGATTGGCCTGGGTGCCGTGCTCGCTCAGCAGAAATCCGGCTGTGAGGAGTATGTTGTTGCGTACGCAAGTCGGGCACTGACGAAAGCAGAAACAAATTACTCCGTCACGGAGAAGGAATGTTTGGCCATAATATGGGCGCTTGGGATGTTCCGCCCGTACTTGTATGGCCGCCCATTTTACGTGGTGACCGATCACCACGCGCTTTGTTGGCTCGCCTCCCTGAAGGATTGTTGAGGTCGTCTTGGGCGGTGGGCTCTTTGCCTGCAAGAATATAATATCCGCGTGGTTTACCGTTCCGGCCGTAAGCATTGGGATGCTGACGCACTGTCCCGCTCTCCAATCCCGGCTGACGTGTCTCACCTTGCTGCAGCGGACTGTAGCTTGTCGTCGTTCAGTGTCACCAACATGATTGCCGAGCAGCGTAAGGACCCATGGAAAGCTTCCATCATCGGCGTCCTGTCTGGTCCTTCAGCTACCGGTGCACCTAGAGCACTGCAGCGACAAGCCTCTCACTAGCAACTGCGTGAAGAGCTCCTTTATCGTCGGAATTACAACTCGGACGGTCGCAAGTGGCTTTTGGTAATCCCTCGCCATCTGCGTGCCCACATCTGCTCCGCCTTTCATGCCCACCCGAGTTAAGCGCACGCTGGCGTCCTGAAAACGTACGAGCGACTACGCCTACGTTACTAATGGAGGGGCATGTATACCTACGTGCGGAAGTACGTGCGCTCATGTCCGGAGTGCCAGCGTCGCAAATCACCGCCTACTCCCTCTACAGCCCCGTTGCAACCACTACCGTGCCCCTCGAAACCCTTTGATCGCGTTGGAATCGATATGTACGGGCCCCTGCCTTTAACGGCTGCCGGTAACCGGTGGATAATTGTAGCGGTCGACCACCTAACAAGGTACGCCGAAACAGCTGCCCTGCCGGCATGCACGGCTCGTGACGGCGCCAGTTTTCTTTTGCGTCACTTTGTACTTCGTCACGAAACGCCTAGGGACCTTCAGAGTGATGGTGGCCGCCTTTTCCTATCGGACGTTGTGAAAGCTCTACTCGCCAAATGCCACGTTGTTCATCGCACGGGCTCCTCGTACCACCCGCAAACCAATGGGCTCACAGAGCGCTTCAACCACACCCTGAGAGATATGCTATCAATGTACGTGTCGTTTTCTCCGTTTTTTCCTACTTGATGGACGCGAGCCGACCTGTACACTGGACACCA
Source organism: Haemaphysalis longicornis (assembly GCF_048455015.1). Taxonomy (NCBI): domain Eukaryota; kingdom Metazoa; phylum Arthropoda; class Arachnida; order Ixodida; family Ixodidae; genus Haemaphysalis; species Haemaphysalis longicornis. The sequence goes on along the minus strand of NW_027526214.1, from coordinate 17,620,566 downwards.
TTCTGCCTTACAACCCTGACGCCACAGAATTTCAGCCGGTTTTGCAACTAGCGCAGCAAGCCGAAGAGTGTCGCCAACTCACCCGTTCCTTTACAACTGCAGATGAACAGATCCAGAAGCATCGCCGTGACGATTTAACCACCCCTGAGACATTTAAACCCGGCTCACATGTCTGGCTTTGGGTGCCCTGCCCAACAGCGGGTCTCTCCTGAAAACTTGTCGCCAAATATCATGGCCCTTACAAAGTCATCGCCCGCACTTCGCCCCTGAACTACATTATGGACCAGTCACCCCCTCCTCTGATCATCGCCGCCGGGGGCGTGAAACAGTGCACATTGAACGACTGAAGCCCTACTACGACCCCCTGGTGTCGTCCTCACCCTAAGTCGCCAGGTTGGCTCCTTGTCACCTGGGTCGATTGTAGCAGGGATAACGAGCAGTTCTTGTAACGCCATCGGCTTATCCGGGTATGCGCCACATCAAGAAAGTGTGCCATGCGATCGTGGCCAATCTAGGCACGATGGTATGCGCGCACGCTGGGTAGCAGTGGATGAAGAACTACGGCAGAATGTGCTTGGCGCGTGTGTTTGGCCATCGTCTGTATGCTTGTACCTGCGCTCGCCTTGCTTCTGCTCTTGCCAATAAACAACGTTCGGTCTACTACCCGAGGGTCAACTATATCCCTTACAATTTATATATAAATATTTATATATAAATATTTATATATATATATATATATATATATATATATATATATATATATATATATATATATATATATATATATATATATATATATATATATATATATATGTATATATATATCAAAGTTGCAGTCAATATTGCCAGTGCTGTTTGGCGATTTAACAGTGTTTTTGTAGTGTCGAATGAAGCATGATTGCCTTTTTTTTTTTATGCTTTCATAAATAATTGAAAATTCAAGTCCAGAAAAAATGCGCCGTTTTTTCCGGAAGCGGGAATCGAACCCACAACCTCCGCATAACGCGTGCGGTGCTCTACCATTGAGCTAGTTCCGCGGCGACTCCCCTCTCGACTATACCGCGGGGTTTTGTATTTACGACTACTCAGAGCCCGGTAAACTAGCGCCGCCCCTCGACTACCGTGGGAAGACGTAGAACGTCTTTTCCCAGCGGCCGCACGTAAGACGTGGTCGGAAGTCGGGGATAGCCAAAGGCATTTCAGACTGCTGAAGCCAGAACCCTCGTAATGCATTTTGTAGAACAGAGACGTACGGGACGAGGGATTCCGTAAGGACACATATCAAAGTTGCAGTCAATATTGCCAGTGCTGTTTGGCGATTTAACAGTGTTTTTGTAGTGCCGAATGAAGCATGATTGCCTTTTTTTTTTTTTTTTTTTTTTATGCTGGCATAAATAATTGAAAATTCAAGTCGAGAAAAAATGCGCCGTTTTTTCCGGAAGCGGGAATCGAACCCACAACCTCCGCATAACGCGTGCGGTGCTCTACCATTGAGCTAGTTCCGCGGCGACTCCCCTCTCGACTATACCGCGGGGTTTTGTATTTACGACTACTCAGAGCCCGGTAAACTAGCGCCGCCCCTCGACTACCGTGGGAAGACGTAGAACGTCTTTTCCCAGCGGCCGCACGTAAGACGTGGTCGGAAGTCGGGGATAGCCAAAGGCATTTCAGACTGCTGAAGCCAGAACCCTCGTAATGCATTTTGTAGAACAGAGACGTACGGGACGAGGGATTCCGTAAGGACACATATCAAAGTTGCAGTCAATATTGCCAGTGCTGTTTGGCGATTTAACAGTGTTTTTGTAGTGCCGAATGAAGCATGATTGCCTTTTTTTTTTTTTTTTATGCTGGCATAAATAATTGAAAATTCAAGTCGAGAAAAAATGCGCCGTTTTTTCCGGAAGCGGGAATCGAACCCACAACCTCCGCATAACGCGTGCGGTGCTCTACCATTGAGCTAGTTCCGCGGCGACTCCCCTCTCGACTATACCGCGGGGTTTTGTATTTACGACTACTCAGAGCCCGGTAAACTAGCGCCGCCCCTCGACTACCGTGGGAAGACGTAGAACGTCTTTTCCCAGCGGCCGCACGTAAGACGTGGTCGGAAGTCGGGGATAGCCAAAGGCATTTCAGACTGCTGAAGCCAGAACCCTCGTAATGCATTTTGTAGAACAGAGACGTACGGGACGAGGGATTCCGTAAGGACACATATCAAAGTTGCAGTCAATATTGCCAGTGCTGTTTGGCGATTTAACAGTGTTTTTGTTTGTGCCGAATGAAGCATGATTGCCTTTTTTTTTTTTTTTTATGCTGGCATAAATAATTGAAAATTCAAGTCGAGAAAAAATGCGCCGTTTTTTCCGGAAGCGGGAATCGAACCCACAACCTCCGCATAACGCGTGCGGTGCTCTACCATTGAGCTAGTTCCGCGGCGACTCCCCTCTCGACTATACCGCGGGGTTTTGTATTTACGACTACTCAGAGCCCGGTAAACTAGCGCCGCCCCTCGACTACCGTGGGAAGACGTAGAACGTCTTTTCCCAGCGGCCGCACGTAAGACGTGGTCGGAAGTCGGGGATAGCCAAAGGCATTTCAGACTGCTGAAGCCAGAACCCTCGTAATGCATTTTGTAGAACAGAGACGTACGGGACGAGGGATTCCGTAAGGACACATATCAAAGTTGCAGTCAATATTGCCAGTGCTGTTTGGCGATTTAACAGTGTTTTTGTAGTGCCGAATGAAGCATGATTGCCTTTTTTTTTTTTTTTTTTTTATGCTGGCATAAATAATTGAAAATTCAAGTCGAGAAAAAATGCGCCGTTTTTTCCGGAAGCGGGAATCGAACCCACAACCTCCGCATAACGCGTGCGGTGCTCTACCATTGAGCTAGTTCCGCGGCGACTCCCCTCTCGACTATACCGCGGGGTTTTGTATTTACGACTACTCAGAGCCTGGTAAACTAGCGCCGCCCCTCGACTACCGTGGGAAGACGTAGAACGTCTTTTCCCAGCGGCCGCACGTAAGACGTGGTCGGAAGTCGGGGATAGCCAAAGGCATTTCAGACTGCTGAAGCCAGAACCCTCGTAATGCATTTTGTAGAACAGAGACGTACGGGACGAGGGATTCCGTAAGGACACATATCAAAGTTGCAGTCAATATTGCCAGTGCTGTTTGGCGATTTAACAGTGTTTTTGTAGTGCCGAATGAAGCATGATTGCCTTTTTTTTTTTTTTTTTTTTTTATGCTGGCATAAATAATTGAAAATTCAAGTCGAGAAAAAATGCGCCGTTTTTTCCGGAAGCGGGAATCGAACCCACAACCTCCGCATAACGCGTGCGGTGCTCTACCATTGAGCTAGTTCCGCGGCGACTCCCCTCTCGACTATACCGCGGGGTTTTGTATTTACGACTACTCAGAGCCCGGTAAACTAGCGCCGCCCCTCGACTACCGTGGGAAGACGTAGAACGTCTTTTCCCAGCGGCCGCACGTAAGACGTGGTCGGAAGTCGGGGATAGCCAAAGGCATTTCAGACTGCTGAAGCCAGAACCCTCGTAATGCATTTTGTAGAACAGAGACGTACGGGACGAGGGATTCCGTAAGGACACATATCAAAGTTGCAGTCAATATTGCCAGTGCTGTTTGGCGATTTAACAGTGTTTTTGTAGTGCCGAATGAAGCATGATTGCCTTTTTTTTTTTTTTTTTTTTTTATGCTGGCATAAATAATTGAAAATTCAAGTCGAGAAAAAATGCGCCGTTTTTTTCCGGAAGCGGGAATCGAACCCACAACCTCCGCATAACGCGTGCGGTGCTCTACCATTGAGCTAGTTCCGCGGCGACTCCCCTCTCGACTATACCGCGGGGTTTTGTATTTACGACTACTCAGAGCCCGGTAAACTAGCGCCGCCCCTCGACTACCGTGGGAAGACGTAGAACGTCTTTTCCCAGCGGCCGCACGTAAGACGTGGTCGGAAGTCGGGGATAGCCAAAGGCATTTCAGACTGCTGAAGCCAGAACCCTCGTAATGCATTTTGTAGAACAGAGACGTACGGGACGAGGGATTCCGTAAGGACACATATCAAAGTTGCAGTCAATATTGCCAGTGCTGTTTGGCGATTTAACAGTGTTTTTGTAGTGCCGAATGAAGCATGATTGCCTTTTTTTTTTTTTTTTTTTTTATGCTGGCATAAATAATTGAAAATTCAAGTCGAGAAAAAATGCGCCGTTTTTTCCGGAAGCGGGAATCGAACCCACAACCTCCGCATAACGCGTGCGGTGCTCTACCATTGAGCTAGTTCCGCGGCGACTCCCCTCTCGACTATACCGCGGGGTTTTGTATTTACGACTACTCAGAGCCCGGTAAACTAGCGCCGCCCCTCGACTACCGTGGGAAGACGTAGAACGTCTTTTCCCAGCGGCCGCACGTAAGACGTGGTCGGAAGTCGGGGATAGCCAAAGGCATTTCAGACTGCTGAAGCCAGAACCCTCGTAATGCATTTTGTAGAACAGAGACGTACGGGACGAGGGATTCCGTAAGGACACATATCAAAGTTGCAGTCAATATTGCCAGTGCTGTTTGGCGATTTAACAGTGTTTTTGTAGTGCCGAATGAAGCATGATTGCCTTTTTTTTTTTTTTTTATGCTGGCATAAATAATTGAAAATTCAAGTCGAGAAAAATGCGCCGTTTTTTCCGGAAGCGGGAATCGAACCCACAACCTCCGCATAACGCGTGCGGTGCTCTACCATTGAGCTAGTTCCGCGGCGACTCCCCTCTCGACTATACCGCGGGGTTTTGTATTTACGACTACTCAGAGCCCGGTAAACTAGCGCCGCCCCTCGACTACCGTGGGAAGACGTAGAACGTCTTTTCCCAGCGGCCGCACGTAAGACGTGGTCGGAAGTCGGGGATAGCCAAAGGCATTTCAGACTGCTGAAGCCAGAACCCTCGTAATGCATTTTGTAGAACAGAGACGTACGGGACGAGGGATTCCGTAAGGACACATATCAAAGTTGCAGTCAATATTGCCAGTGCTGTTTGGCGATTTAACAGTGTTTTTGTAGTGCCGAATGAAGCATGATTGCCTTTTTTTTTTTTTTTTTTTTTATGCTGGCATAAATAATTGAAAATTCAAGTCGAGAAAAAACGCGCCGTTTTTCCGGAAGCGGGAATCGAACCCACAACCTCCGCATAACGCGTGCGGTGCTCTACCATTGAGCTAGTTCCGCGGCGACTCCCCTCTCGACTATACCGCGGGGTTTTGTATTTACGACTACTCAGAGCCCGGTAAACTAGCGCCGCCCCTCGACTACCGTGGGAAGACGTAGAACGTCTTTTCCCAGCGGCCGCACGTAAGACGTGGTCGGAAGTCGGGGATAGCCAAAGGCATTTCAGACTGCTGAAGCCAGAACCCTCGTAATGCATTTTGTAGAACAGAGACGTACGGGACGAGGGATTCCGTAAGGACACATATCAAAGTTGCAGTCAATATTGCCAGTGCTGTTTGGCGATTTAACAGTGTTTTTGTAGTGCCGAATGAAGCATGATTGCCTTTTTTTTTTTTTTTTTATGCTGGCATAAATAATTGAAAATTCAAGTCGAGAAAAAATGCGCCGTTTTTTCCGGAAGCGGAATCGAACCCACAACCTCCGCATAACGCGTGCGGTGCTCTACCATTGAGCTAGTTCCGCGGCGACTCCCCTCTCGACTATACCGCGGGGTTTTGTATTTACGACTACTCAGAGCCCGGTAAACTAGCGCCGCCCCTCGACTACCGTGGAAGACGTAGAACGTCTTTTCCCAGCGGCCGCACGTAAGACGTGGTCGGAAGTCGGGGATAGCCAAAGGCATTTCAGACTGCTGAAGCCAGAACCCCTCGTAATGCATTTTGTAGAACAGAGACGTACGGGACGAGGGATTCCGTAAGGACACATATCAAAGTTGCAGTCAATATTGCCAGTGCTGTTTGGCGATTTAACAGTGTTTTTGTAGTGCCGAATGAAGCATGATTGCCTTTTTTTTTTTTTTTTTTTTTATGCTGGCATAAATAATTGAAAATTCAAGTCGAGAAAAAATGCGCCGTTTTTTCCGGAAGCGGGAATCGAACCCACAACCTCCGCATAACGCGTGCGGTGCTCTACCATTGAGCTAGTTCCGCGGCGACTCCCCTCTCGACTATACCGCGGGGTTTTGTATTTACGACTACTCAGAGCCCGGTAAACTAGCGCCGCCCCTCGACTACCGTGGGAAGACGTGGAACGTCTTTTCCCAGCGGCCGCACGTAAGACGTGGTCGGAAGTCGGGGATAGCCAAAGGCATTTCAGACTGCTGAAGCCAGAACCGCTCGTAATGCATTTTGTAGAACAGAGACGTGCGGGACGAGGGATTCCGTAAGGACACATATCAAAGTTGCAGTCAATATTGCCAGTGCTGTTTGGCGATTTAACAGTGTTTTTGTAGTGCCGAATGAAGCATGATTGCCTTTTTTTTTTTTTTTATGCTGGCATAAATAATTGAAAATTCAAGTCGAGAAAAAATGCGCCGTTTTTTCCGGAAGCGGGAATCGAACCCCACAACCTCCGCATAACGCGTGCGGTGCTCTACCATTGAGCTGGTTCCGCGGCGACTCCCCTCTCGACTATACCGCGGGGGTTTTGTAATTTACGACTACTCAGTATTTACGACCGCGTGCAGCACGCGGGAGGAACTACTATTCCCCTCGGCCTCCCGCGGACGGGGCGCGGCACTCAGCGCACTGCTGCAGTACTTGCACGAAACCGGCTTGCCCAGCTGCTGTAGAGGCCAACGGCCCCCGCCGCCGCCGCTCTCCTTCCCCCTTCTCTTTTCTCCTCCTCCCCTTCCCTCCTGCCCCCGTTCGGCGCTCCCGTGCGCTGCCCTCCGTGGCCACCTCCGCAAGATTGACCCCTGCGGCGTGCGGGGCCCCTGCCGTCTGCCAAAAACACTCCCCCCAAACTTTCCTGGCCGGTGCCCGCATCGGAACGCGAAGTGAATGAGTGTGTGAGTGTGTGACACAGTGCGGTCTGGCAGGAACGTGCCCACGCGTCTCCCAGCGCACCCAACCTGCCACAAACTATCCTGTGCCACGGTCAACCGAACACTGCGAACACTCCGCCTGCGGTGCGCGCCTCTTCGACCTTATGCATCAGCACCAGCGACTATACCAACCCGCTCACGCGCTGTACCTGTACATAACAACCTTATAACCCCTTCCAACTAACCCAGTATTTACCCCCGCAGGCCCCTCATTACGCCTCTGTACCCTGCCTACCAGCCATCCCACTAATATATGCTCCACCTATAACCTATCATGTACCCCTGCAACCCGCCATACGAGGCTCCTTTTTTTTTTTTTTTTATTATTCCTATACCATTTTATTCCATTTGTTGCTACTGTTTACTCCCCCAGATCTGTCAACCGTACCCAGCACAGCTGGCTAATTCCGATGTGGCCCCTGTAAGCCTGCGCAGTGACCAATGTCGTACACACTACACAGCCTTTTTTAGTATTATCATTATTATCATACCTTTTTTTTTTTTTTTTTTTTTTTATCATTTGCTGTTATTGTTTTCCTCCCTCGCAGCGCCGGTCGTGCCAAGGGCCCAGTTGTCGAATCTATCTGCTGCTCATACACAACCCCCGTTGTGGCCCCTGTTAACCCAGGCAGAACCCTATGTCCCACTTTGCACTGTTTTCTTTTTAGTAACACTCTCTGCTGAGTCCCCCCATGTTATTCTACTCTGGCGACACCCGCTAATGTTGTTGTATCCCCCTGTTATTAATTTCTGTTTCAGATGTCATCTGCCGATCCTGTAGTATCCCTCTGTTATTATTTATGTTTCCGATGTTCCCGTTCCATATGCCACCAGCTAACTCTGGTGTGACCCCCTGTATTCTTATTCTGTACTCATTGCCACCCACCAACCTTGCTGTAACCCCCCGACTGCCCCACTGTATTGCGAAATTTGCGTGTGCGACCCCTGTTACCTGACATTCACCTTCTCCCTACTCCTTCCCCCCCCCCCCCCCCCCCCCCCACTTTACCTACTCTTTCGTCTCTCCCACCCTCCTCGCTTCCGTTCGGCCGGTTGAGGTGTCGGCGTAACGCCAGACAGTTACCGGCCTCTGTCCCCTCTCCTCCCCCCCCCCCCCAACAACCACTTCATCATCATCTTCACTACTCAGAGCCCCGGTAAACTAGCGCCGCCCCTCGACTACCGTGGGAAGACGTAGGACGTCTTTTCCCAGCGGCCGCACGTAAGACGTGGTCGGAAGTCGGGGATAGCCAAAGGCATTTCAGACTGCTGAAGCCAGAACCCTCGTAATGCATTTTGTAGAACAGAGACGTACGGGACGAGGGATTCCGTAAGGACACATATCAAAGTTGCAGTCAATATTGCCAGTGCTGTTTGGCGATTTAACAGTGTTTTTGTAGTGCCGAATGAAGCATGATTGCCTTTTTTTTTTTTTTTTTATGCTGGCATAAATAATTGAAAATTCAAGTCGAGAAAAAATGCGCCGTTTTTTCCGGAAGCGGGAATCGAACCCACAACCTCCGCATAACGCGTGCGGTGCTCTACCATTGAGCTAGTTCCGCGGCGACTCCCTCTCGACTATACCGCGGGGTTTTGTATTTACGACTACTCAGAGCCTGGTAAACTAGCGCCGCCCCTCGACTACCGTGGGAAGACGTAGAACGTCTTTTCCCAGCGGCCGCACGTAAGACGTGGTCGGAAGTCGGGGATAGCCAAAGGCATTTCAGACTGCTGAAGCCAGAACCCTCGTAATGCATTTTGTAGAACAGAGACGTACGGGACGAGGGATTCCGTAAGGACACATATCAAAGTTGCAGTCAATATTGCCAGTGCTGTTTGGCGATTTAACAGTGTTTTTGTAATGCCGAATGAAGCATGATTGCCTTTTTTTTTTTTTTTTTTTTTTATGCTGGCATAAATAATTGAAAATTCAAGTCGAGAAAAAATGCGCCGTTTTTTCCGGAAGCGGGAATCGAACCCACAACCTCCGCATAACGCGTGCGGTGCTCTACCATTGAGCTAGTTCCGCGGCGACTCCCCTCTCGACTATACCGCGGGGTTTTGTATTTACGACTACTCAGAGCCCGGTAAACTAGCGCCGCCCCTCGACTACCGTGGGAAGACGTAGAACGTCTTTTCCCAGCGGCCGCACGTAAGACGTGGTCGGAAGTCGGGGATAGCCAAAGGCATTTCAGACTGCTGAAGCCAGAACCCTCGTAATGCATTTTGTAGAACAGAGACGTACGGGACGAGGGATTCCGTAAGGACACATATCAAAGTTGCAGTCAATATTGCCAGTGCTGTTTGGCGATTTAACAGTGTTTTTGTAGTGCCGAATGAAGCATGATTGCCTTTTTTTTTTTTTTTTTTATGCTGGCATAAATAATTGAAAATTCAAGTCGAGAAAAAATGCGCCGTTTTTTCCGGAAGCGGGAATCGAACCCACAACCTCCGCATAACGCGTGCGGTGCTCTACCATTGAGCTAGTTCCGCGGCGACTCCCCTCTCGACTATACCGCGGGGTTTTGTATTTACGACTACTCAGAGCACGGTAAACTAGCGCCGCCCCTCGACTACCGTGGGAAGACGTAGAACGTCTTTTCCCAGCGGCCGCACGTAAGACGTGGTCGGAAGTCGGGGATAGCCAAAGGCATTTCAGACTGCTGAAGCCAGAACCCTCGTAATGCATTTTGTAGAACAGAGACGTACGGGACGAGGGATTCCGTAAGGACACATATCAAAGTTGCAGTCAATATTGCCAGTGCTGTTTGGCGATTTAACAGTGTTTTTGTAGTGCCGAATGAAGCATGATTGCCTTTTTTTTTTTTTTATGCTGGCATAAATAATTGAAAATTCAAGTCGAGAAAAAATGCGCCGTTTTTTCCGGAAGCGGGAATCGAACCCACAACCTCCGCATAACGCGTGCGGTGCTCTACCATTGAGCTAGTTCCGCGGCGACTCCCCTCTCGACTATACCGCGGGGTTTTGTATTTACGACTACTCAGAGCCCGGTAAACTAGCGCCGCCCCTCGACTACCGTGGGAAGACGTAGAACGTCTTTTCCCAGCGGCCGCACGTAAGACGTGGTCGGAAGTCGGGGATAGCCAAAGGCATTTCAGACTGCTGAAGCCAGAATCCTCGTAATGCATTTTGTAGAACAGAGACGTACGGGACGAGGGATTCCGTAAGGACACATATCAAAGTTGCAGTCAATATTGCCAGTGCTGTTTGGCGATTTAACAGTGTTTTTGTAGTGCCGAATGAAGCATGATTGCCTTTTTTTTTTTTTTTTTTTTATGCTGGCATAAATAATTGAAAATTCAAGTCGAGAAAAAAATGCGCCGTTTTTTCCGGAAGCGGAAATCGAACCCACAACCTCCGCATAACGCGTGCGGTGCTCTACCATTGAGCTAGTTCCGCGGCGACTCCCTCTCGACTATACCGCGGGGTTTTGTATTTACGACTACTCAGAGCCCGGTAAACTAGCGCCGCCCCTCGACTACCGTGGGAAGACGTAGAACGTCTTTTCCCAGCGGCCGCACGTAAGACGTGGTCGGAAGTCGGGGATAGCCAAAGGCATTTCAGACTGCTGAAGCCAGAACCCTCGTAATGCATTTTGTAGAACAGAGACGTACGGGACGAGGGATTCCGTAAGGACACATATCAAAGTTGCAGTCAATATTGCCAGTGCTGTTTGGCGATTTAACAGTGTTTTTGTAGTGCCGAATGAAGCATGATTGCCTTTTTTTTTTTTTTTTTTTTTTATGCTGGCATAAATAATTGAAAATTCAAGTCGAGAAAAAATGCGCCGTTTTTTCCGGAAGCGGGAATCGAACCCACAACCTCCGCATAACGCGTGCGGTGCTCTACCATTGAGCTAGTTCCGCGGCGACTCCCCTCTCGACTATACCGCGGGGTTTTGTATTTACGACTACTCAGAGCCCGGTAAACTAGCGCCGCCCCTCGACTACCGTGGGAAGACGTAGAACGTCTTTTCCCAGCGGCCGCACGTAAGACGTGGTCGGAAGTCGGGGATAGCCAAAGGCATTTCAGACTGCTGAAGCCAGAACCCTCGTAATGCATTTTGTAGAACAGAGACGTACGGGACGAGGGATTCCGTAAGGACACATATCAAAGTTGCAGTCAATATTGCCAGTGCTGTTTGGCGATTTAACAGTGTTTTTGTAGTGCCGAATGAAGCATGATTGCCTTTTTTTTTTTTTTTTTATGCTGGCATAAATAATTGAAAATTCAAGTCGAGAAAAAATGCGCCGTTTTTTCCGGAAGCGGGAATCGAACCCACAACCTCCGCATAACGCGTGCGGTGCTCTACCATTGAGCTAGTTCCGCGGCGACTCCCCTCTCGACTATACCGCGGGTTTTGTATTTACGACTACTCAGAGCCCGGTAAACTAGCGCCGCCCCTCGACTACCGTGGGAAGACGTAGAACGTCTTTTCCCAGCGGCCGCACGTAAGACGTGGTCGGAAGTCGGGGATAGCCAAAGGCATTTCAGACTGCTGAAGCCAGAACCCTCGTAATGCATTTTGTAGAACAGAGACGTACGGGACGAGGGATTCCGTAAGGACACATATCAAAGTTGCAGTCAATATTGCCAGTGCTGTTTGGCGATTTAACAGTGTTTTTGTAGTGCCGAATGAAGCATGATTGCCTTTTTTTTTTTTTTTTTTTTATGCTGGCATAAATAATTGAAAATTCAAGTCGAGAAAAAATGCGCCGTTTTTTCCGGAAGCGGGAATCGAACCACAACCTCCGCATAACGCGTGCGGTGCTCTACCATTGAGCTAGTTCCGCGGCGACTCCCCTCTCGACTATACCGCGGGGTTTTGTATTTACGACTACTCAGAGCCTGGTAAACTAGCGCCGCCCCTCGACTACCGTGGGAAGACGTAGAACGTCTTTTCCCAGCGGCCGCACGTAAGACGTGGTCGGAAGTCGGGGATAGCCAAAGGCATTTCAGACTGCTGAAGCCAGAACCCTCGTAATGC
>NW_027526214.1:17555350-17608406 GCF_048455015.1 Haemaphysalis longicornis | reverse complement strand
ATAATTGGGAAGAGAAAATATTGTTCAATGGAACTGCAGAGGCCTTCTGAATAATCTTGACGACGGGTAAGAGATTCTGCATGCCATTCAGCCAAGTGTAATGTGTGTCCAGGAAACACATCTGAATTCCAAACACACACATTTCTTGAATAGTTGCCGGGCATACAGCAAAGACAGGGATGGCTGCTCACACTCTTCTGCGGTGTGGCAATAATCGCCCGCAATTCCTTAGCATCACCCTGTCACCTTGAACACCATCCTTGGGGCTGTGTCCATCCGCACAATAATATTTAATAGGCTGATAACGGTATGCTCCATATACATTCCTCCTGATATAGCACTTACGAGCTCTGACTTCGAAGCGGTGGTTGACCAGCTGCCCGAACCATACATCCTTACAGGCGACCTTAATGCTCACAACTGTCTTTGGGGCTCTTCTCGAGCAGATGCCCGAGGTCGCCTGATAGAGAAATTACTTACATCTTCTGGAGCATGCCTTTTCAACAATAAAAAGCCTACATACCATAACATAAGACAAAGCACATACTCATATCTTGACTTGGCTATTGGTTATGCAATTCTCTTTCCATGTCTTGAGTGGGGTGTGGGCACGGACCCATATCGTAGTGACCATTTCCCCACTTCAATACCGTATATAGGTACAGGCCCCAGCAGTCCATCTTCCCATAAAAGGTTTAATGAAGCAAGAGCTAAGTGGAACTCATTTACATATACATCCAAACTACACCACACATCCATAGGACACCAACATGTTGAAGAAGTTACCCAACTGCTTACGGCGCACATCCTCGATGCCGCCGAAAAGTTCATTCCCCACGCCTCTGGTGACCCGCGCAACCAGCGGAGGCCACGTTGGAATGAGGACTGTAAGCGGTCGCCAGAGGCCCAGACCAAGGCGTGGGGTACCCTTCGTCGGAACCCCACGTCGGGTAACCTCATTTTGTTCACACGGGCCAAGGCGGTCGAAAAACGTGTGCGCCGTGAGGCAGAAGGAGAGAGTTGGCGTTCCTTCATAACATCAATAAACTCCTAAGCAGACACACAGAAAGTATAGACAAGAATACGCAAACTCAAAGCACAACAAACACACAGCCTGTCTCTGGTTAGCACAACAAGGGACACACTCTAAGACCTGCCTGACACACTCGCACAACACTTCCAACACGTGTCCAGTTCAGCACACTACACAAACACTTTCATGAAAGACAAACAAACGGCCGAAAAGAAGCCAATACTAGATAACAATAAGTCAACATCTTATAACTCAGAGTTTTCACTGCATGAGCTGAGGGCTGCTTTCAGCACGTGTAAACCCTCAGCTCCAGGCCCAGACAACATCACATATACAATGATACAACACCTACACACAGACACACTTGAAGCACTTTTAAATCAATATAATAAAATATGGCTTTCGCGGCACATCCCACATTCTTAGAGGGAGGCCATAGCAGTGGCTTCCTTGAAGGAGGGAAAGGACCCGTCGTCTCCCTCAAGCTACCATCTATAGCCTTGACGAGCTGCCGGTGCAAGCTCTTCGAGAAAATGATCAATCGCAGGCTTGTGTACTACCTTGAGGACAGCGGTCTTTTCGAGAGCTACAGGCAGCCTTCAGGGTGGGGCGATCGACGAACGCTCAACTGGTCGCACTTGACTTATACATCAAGGATGCCTTCGGGCATTAGCAGTACTGTTTATGTGTCTTTTCGACGTCGAGAAGACCTACGACACCGCTTGGCGTTATGGGATCCTTAGTGACCTGAAATCATTTGTGTTTCGGGTAACATGTTAAACACCATTGTTAGTTACTTGACAGAGAGAACGTTTCGAGTAAGAGTTAACTGTGCACTTTCAAAGGTTCATGTCCAAGAAAATGGCGTTCCGCAAGGTGGCGTGTTTAGTTGCAGTAAAGATGAACTCTCTTGGAAAGGTACTGCGACCAACAATCTCTTCTTCCATGTATTTAGATGACGTGCAGATATCTTTTAAATCACGTAATTTGTCAATATGCGAACGCCAAGTCCAACTCAGCTTCAAAAAACTTCCCGGCTGGGCAGACAAGAAGGGTTTTAAACACAATCATGTAAAATGCTCCTTCGTTTTGTTTTCTAGGAAGCGCGGGGTCCATATGGACCCAGACATTACTCTTAATGGCGTGTCGCTTCCTGTGAACAAGGAGCACAAGTTTTCAGGTGTGGTGTTGGTCCACAAACACACATTCATCCCATATATCAAGAAAATTAAGCATAAATGTCTGCAAATATTGAATATTCCTAAGGTTCTGTCCCAACAATCCTATGGAAATGACAAAGAACTCCTACTACAGCTCTACACTTCTTTGGTTGGTTCTCGTTTAAACTATGGCAGTGTGGTATATGGGTAGGCGACCAAAACAGCATTGCGAATGCTTGACCCAGTTCTGCACTTGGGGCTACGGCTTGCGTCGGGTGCTTTTCGCACTAGCCCTGTCGAGAGTCTGTATGTCGAGTGTAATATGTGGAGTCTTGAGAACCAATGAACGTACATAGGTTTGCTTTATGCTTTTAAAATTTCATCGCTGAATAACCATCCTTTTTTTATTCTGTTTTTAACGATACATCCGCATCTCTGCTCTGTATAAATCGCCCACCCGTACCTCTGCATTTTTCACTTCGAGTGAGAGAGCGAGCCTCGGATCTGAGTGCTTCGTTTTTAGATGTGTACAGGTCATCCTTTTCAAACATTGTACCGCTTTAGCATGTTCGCCCTGTGTCGTGCGACCTTTCTTTTATGAGACTTGACAAAAATCGGGCACCTCGAGCTGCAATACTGCAGCACTTTCTGTCTTTGGAGTTTAAATACACTAGTGCAGAACTTTATAGTGACGCTTCTAAAACCTCTACTATGGTGTCGTGCGCTGATCATGGTCCAAATTTCAATGCCGCCAGAACCATGAGCGTGATTAAAATATTTTTTTTCAGCAGAAGCGTATGGAATTTTACTGATTGTACGACACAATCTTGAAAATCAAATTCCCAATCCCATCATCTACACAGACTCTTTGAGTGTTGTTCGCGCACTATCATCGCATAACCCCCCCCCCCAAAAAAAAACCACATAGTTAGTCTTGTATTCAACACTATCATGTCTGTGTATGCGCAGATACATCAGCTGCTCCTCTGCTGGGTCCGAGGACACGCAGGGATCACTGGGGACGAGATTGCAGACGAGAGGGCCGCTGCTGCTGCACTCAGGAACACCCTAGACATTACAACGATACCCTACACAGACCTCAAGCCACACATAAGACAACACTTGCGCTGAACATGGCAAACACACTGACATGGAAAGACAGACAACTAACTACTTGTAAAAAAGCCACACTTGGGACGGTTCGCAGCTGACTCAGACAACAGACACACGGAAGTCGCCTTGGGTATTCTGCGGATAGGGCACACCCATGCAGTGCACTCGTGTCTGCTGACGGGATCTTCTAGACCTCAGCACAGCAGGAGCGGGGAGGCCCTATCCATAGTGCACATACTAATCACATGCAAGGCACTTCACACAACACGACACAAACACTTCAGAGAACTCTACAAAAAACATATCCCACTACATCCATCGGTGTTTCTAGGTGACGATGCCATTGTTTCCGTGAAACGTGTGTTTGAGTATTTGTCAGACGTTAAGTTTTTAAACCTCATTTGCTATCACGCATAATCAAATCTGGCCCTATACTCCAGCCATCACCATTATCTTTTATTGATTTTACTATGTCTGGTTTCTACGGTTTATACCTACCTTTAGTGGTAATCACTTCTCTTGAATCAATAACTTCTTCTCTGGCGCTCTTTGCCCTCGTTGGCCTTGCGGCATAAAACGCCAACCATCATCCTCATCATTGACGTAGTTTGAATGAGTCAAGGACATCAGGTGTGTTCGTAGCACTTGCTGCTGTCTCGGTTTTGTACCGCAGTTGGAAGAGCGCCGCGCACTTCGAGTTGCGGAAAGAGAGCCGTGGGATCGAAACCGGTTGCCGCTAACGACTTCTTTTTTGTAGTGTAAGCGGAGAGGTGCGGACGATGGGCGGACGCAGAACAAAGCCCCAAGCAAGAGATGCTTTGCATCTAAAATGTTCGCCGTGATGTATTGCCCTATTTTGCCTTCGTTGTACGAAGCCTTGTGTGTAAGCGCTGGGTCCGTTTCCGTGTTCATGGTGGTGGCTCTAAGGCGGTGTTGCGGATTGTCTGTTGTGGAAACCATTCGACTTTGAAATTACGGCCTTTTTGTCCCAGCCCTCTGAGAAGACATTACACGAGTTGAGGCTGGAGTTGCAATTAATAATAAATTGGAAATATTCTTCTTCGAAATAGCGATGTTGCATTGTAATAATACACACACCCAAAACCAACAAACACACACACACAAACCAATATATTTATATATATATATATATATATATATATATATATATATATATATATATATATATATATCAATATAAATTGTAGCGTTGATTATAGACGCGATTGATGTAATTGTCACAGGCGTTCATGCAAGAACAACTCCCCCTTGGGGATATTCGGCTAGGAGCACGCCCGACGACGAGAAGGCAGGAGCATCGCTGGGCGCACGGGCCGATCGAGTATCGCGTCGGACATAGCTTGCTAATTACGAAGAACCTCGGCTTCGCCACAGCTCTGACTGGTCGTTAGTGATCAAATATACCACGCTTCAGTTTGTTGGAGTGTGCGTGTTCGTTCCAAGCGTGACTCCACCTTCGCATCGCAAGTCTCCGATACCACATCCTGGAGATACGGAGCAGACGGCTACAGCCCGTGATGCAGCTGAACACCGACCGGGACATGGCACCTTCATCACTGCAGCCATCATGTGTTCGGGTGTGCTTCGCCAGCGAGACCCCCCTAACTTCAATGAAACAGATGACAACGACGTGGAGGAGTGGCTGTCCCAGTACGAGGGAGTGAGCACACACAATAGAAGGGACGATCGCATCAAGCTCAATGACGTCGAGTTTCATTTGAACCCCCTATCAAAGAAGTGGTTCCACAACAACGCAGCCACCATGGCTGCCTGAGCTGAATTCAAAAACCGTATTATCGAGGTCTTCGGCCGTCTCACCATGCGGAAGCTTCTTGCTGAGCAGCGTCTCCGCACACCAGCACAGCGTCCTGGAGAGAACTGAAGCATGGTTTATTGGACCACTAACGAGCAGTTAGAGCTGCGGAAAAGCCGAGGTTCTTCGTACTTAGCAAGCTATGTACGACACGATACTCGATCGGCCCATGCGCCCAGAGATGCTTCTGTCTACTCGTCGTCGGGCGTGCACCAAGCCGAATATCCCCAACTGGGAATTGTCCTCGCATGAACGCCTGTCACAATTACACCAATCGCGTCCATAATCAACGCTACAATCTTTGTCCCCGGAGGAAAAGGGGCCATCCTAGCGACTCAAGGTCATGAGGAGACCACAGGATCGCAATGCTGTTTCAGCCGGTTGATGTGAACTATCTCGCGCCACAGTGTGGACGGTCAGGCGCAGGCGCAACCGGTTCGATGAGGTAATTCACAGGTGAAGTTTGCTTCACGACTCTGTGGGGTCCATGATATTTTGCAACAAGCTTCGGTGAGAGACCGGGTGTAGGGCATGGGACCCAAAGCCAGACAAGTGAATCAGGCCTATAGGTGGGAGCCGCGGTGGACGCGCCGAGATTATGCTTCTGGTGTTGCTGGTGTTCTGATGTGAGCGAGCGGGCGAGCTGACGGCACTCTTTCGCATGCTTGACTATTTCCGAAATGGGTGCGAACTCGGTCTGACTGATCTGAGCGATACGGCAAAATTGTTTCAAGACTGCATGCCGGCTCCCGTCCGTTGAGCAGGAAAGAAGCTGACAATCCCATCGTCTTCTGCGTGGCCGCGTTATAGGCGTACGTGACAAAGGGAAGTATCACGTCCAATTCAGAATGGTCCGACTCCACGTACATCGAAAGCATATCGCTCAAGGTACAGTTATATCGTTCTGTGAGACCATTCGTCTGCGGGTGGTAGACGACGAAGTTCGGTGAACCATTATACATTCCCGCAGGAGGGCTTCGGTGACTTCCGACCGGAAGACGTGACCTCAGTCACTGACTAGCTCTCGAGGAGCACCGTGGCGAAGTATGAAGCGGCGTAACAGGAAGGACGCGACGTCACGTGCCGTGGCAGTTGCTAGAGCAGCAGTTTCTGCATACCACGTAAGGTGATCCACTGCCACAATGACACAACGGTTGCCACCAGCTGTGCAGGGTAGGGGACTGTAAAGGTCTATAGCAATGCGATCGAACGGTTTTTCTGGGCAGGGCAATGGCTGCAGCGGGCTCGCCGCGGGAGTAGAAGGGCATTTCCGCCGCTGACAGTAATGCATGACCGGATGTACTTGCGTATGAACGTGTACATTCCCCGCCAGTAATACCGCAGGGGAAGCCGCTCATACGTTTTTAACACAACGGCGTGAGCCCAGCTGGGTTCAGCGTGGAAGGATGCGCATATGCCCGTGCCCAAATGGCGAGGTATCACCAGCAACCATTTGCAACCTCCTGATTGGTATTTGCGCCTGAACAGCATTTCGTCGCGGACTGCAAAGTGGGCCGCTCGTCGGCGCAGCGCACGCGATTATTGAGCAGAGGGCACGCCAGAAAGGAAGTCAAAAAGCGAAGCAATCCAGGAGTCCTTGCGCTGCTCGGCTGGCATGTCCGGGATGTCGAAGGATGACAGTTCGGCATTGACAGAAACGGAACACGAGTCTCCCGCCGGTAGGGAAGAGCGGGAGAGAGCGTCACCGTCTGAATGCTTTCTGCCGGAACGGTACAGCACACGGATGTCATGCTCTTGAAGTCGCAGAGCCCAGCGACCAAGGCGGTCAGACTGGTTATTTGAGCGACGACAACCACTACAATGCGTGGTGATCCGTCACAACGTCAAAACGACAACAGAACAAATATGGTCGAAAGTTTGCAAGCGCTCATACGATGTCCAAGCACTCCCTTTCCGTGACCGAATAATTATCCTCGGCTTTTGTGAGCGTGCGACTGGCATAAGCGACGACATAATCGTCAAAACCGGCTTTCTGTTAGGCAAGAACTGCAACAATTCCGGCGCCGCTGGCATCCGTGTGGATTTCTGTTGGCGCGGTCGGGTGAAAGTGTCGCAGAATAGGCGGGGAAGTAGGGAGTCGCCGTAACTTTGCGAACGCTTCATCGCAATCCCTCGACCACGCGCAAATACCGCTTTCCTTGCCGAGAAGCGCCGTCAAGGGCGCAAATATGGCGGCAGAGTTGCGAATGAAGTGGCGGAAATACGAACACAGTCCGAGAAAGCTCCGTAGAGAATTCATGGTGGTCGGTTTAGGAAACTCGGCGACCGCGCGAAGTTTGGTGACGTCGGGAAGAATTCCCTCCTTCGACACGACGTGGCCCAGTATGGTCAACTTTTGCGCCGCAAAGTGGCATTTCTTTATGTTGAGTTGCAATCTTGCATTCGCAAGACAAGTCAAAACCTGCTCCAGGTGCCTCAAATGAGTGTCGAAGTCAGAAGAAAAACTACGGTGTCATCGAGATAACATAGACACGTTTTCCACTTCAGGCCGCGCAAAATGGTGTCCATCATCCTCTCGAACGTTGCAGGAGGTTGCCTGAACGTTGCACAGGCCAAACGGCATGACGTTAAATTCATGCAAGCCGTCAGGAGTGATGAACGCCAGTTTCGCGCGATCGGCCTCCGCCATGGGTACCTGCCAATATCCAGACCGCGGATCAAGAGAAGAAAAACACTCGGCGCCTTGTAAACTGTCAAGGGCATCGTCTATCCGTTGTAAAGGATAGACATCCTTCCGCGTGATGCTGTTCAGACGGCGATAATCTACGCAAAAGCGGATGGAACCGTCCTTTTTCGTTACAATATATATATATATATATATATATATATATATATATATATATATATATATATATATATAAGGTTAGTAGAGACAGAGACACACGAGAAGGACATTGAAAATAAAAATAAAAGTTTACTGACGTTTCAGGGAGAGGACTCCCTTTCTTCAGAGTGCTACAGGGAGTCCTCTCCCTGAAACGTCAGTAAACTTTTATTTTTATTTTCAATGTCCTTCTCGTGTGTCTCTGTCTCTACTAACCTTATTTTTTCGCGCTCTGTGTGAGTTTTTGATTCCAGACTATATATATATATATATATATATATATATATATATATATATATATATATTGTAGAACAGAGACGTACGGGACGAGGGATTCCGTAAGGACACAAATCAAAGTTGCAGTCCTTATTGCCAGTGCTGTTTGGCGTTTTAACAGTGTTTTATAGTGCCGAATGAGCTATGATTGCCTTTTTTTTATTCCGGAATAAATAATTGAAAATTGAAGTCGAGAAAAAATGCGCCGTCTTTTCCGGAAGCGGGAATCCAACACACAACCTCCGCATAACGCGTGCGGTGCTCTACCATGGAGCTAGTTCCGCGGCGACTTCTCTCTCGACTATAGCACGGGGTTTTGTATTTACGACTGCTCAGAGCCCGGTCAACTAGCGCCACCCCTGGACCACCGCGGGAAGACGTAGAACGTCTTTTTCCCAGCGGCCGCACGTAAGACGTGGTCGGAAGTCCGGGATAGCCAAAGGCATTTCAGACTGCTTAAGCCAGAACCCTCGTAATGCATTTTGTAGAACAGAGACGTACGGGACGAGGGATTCCGTAAGGACACATATCAAAGTTGCAGTTCTCATTCTTCCCGCGGTGGTCGAGGGGCGGCGCTAGTTGACCGGGCTCTGAGCAGTCGTAAATACAAAACCCCGCGCTATCGTCGAGAGAGAAGTCGCCGCGGAACTAGCTCAATGGTAGAGCACCGCACGCGTTATGCGAAGGTTGTGGGTTCGATTCCCGCTTCCGGAAAAACGGCGCATTTTTTCTCGACTTGAATTTTCAATTATTTATTGCTACATAAAAAAAAGGCAATCATAGCTCATTCGGCACTATAAAACACTGCTAAAACGCCAAACAGCACTGGCAATGAGGACTGCAACTTTTATATATATATATACATATATATATATATATATATATATATAGGGTTTGTAAATGAGGGGCTCGTTAGAAAATACAGGAAGAAATGCCGGCAGTCTACAACGCCAAAGAAGGCATAGGGGACTAATTTCCCAACGTTTCACCACTTTGTTTTCGACTCAAAAAATTTTTCATCTCTTTCTAGGACCCACCACAACCTCCCCTTTGCTTTCCAAAGTTTTCTTGACTGCCAACCCTTATTTTCTGTCTTATTTCACGGAGCCCCTCGTTGCCCATTTTCTGATTCGCTACATCGTTAGCGAGGGCCTCTGTTCTGGCAGTCTTGGTGCCAAAGGAGCTTAAGAGGGTTCAACGCTCGCAGACCACTCTCGACATGTCGTAGACACTCGAGTAACGGCCCGGGGGGTTAAAAAGAAGGTCCCCTTCACCCCGAGTAGTTCGAGTGGCGCTGGCTTCCACCCCCAAATGCAGGAAACAAAAATACCTTAACATAAATACTCGAGAAAGTGCTGGGGAAACAGCCCCGCCTGTAGCGTAGTGGGGTATAGCACCAGACCGGTATTCTGGAGGTCGTGGTTTCGGATGTCACCCGGCAGGCATGTTTTCACCACTTTCTTTTCGACTAAAAAAATTCTTCATTTGTTTCTATGACCCACCAGAACCTCCCCTTTGCTATCCGAGGTTTTCTTGAATGCCAACCCTCATTTTCTGTCTCTCTCTATATATATATATATATATATATATATATATATATATATATATATTGTAATGAGATGCTCGACGTTCCCGTAAAAGTATCGGCTCGTTTATTCGTGGACAAGGCATCAACGCAGGAGGAGCGAGCCGAAACGACCAGGTTTACGCGAGACTGAGCATGAACGAGAGCGTCCTCTTCTTCGTCGTTATCCGGCGTATACCCACATACAGAGAATTGCCCGTTATGACTGATGCTGGTCACAATTGATCGTACATTTGCGCTAGTTACATATTTGCTACAATACCCCCGGCGAAAAGGGGAAGCCATCCTGGCCACCTAAGGGGTACATGGGATGGGCGGGTCATAGAGGGCTTGAGCCGCACGACATGAACTGTCTCACGCCCCCGACGCCGGTGATCTGAAGTGGGCGTTACAGGCTCAACATAATTCACCGGCGATGTTCGCTCTACAACCCGGTAGGGGCCGTGGTATTGCGACACAAATTTCGGTGACAGTCCGGGCGTCGGGCACGGTATGTAGTGCAAGACGAGGGATCCGTTCGGGAAAGTTGGAGCTGAGACGGAAACGCCGTGACGTGCCTTCTGGCGCTGCTGGTCTTCCGATATAAAGCGACGAGAAAGCTGGCGACATTCCTCGGCGCGTCGAGCGACGTCTGAAACTGCCATGAATTCGGAGGCGTCAGGTCGGTACGGAAGTATACTGTCCAGCATGCATGAAGGCTCACGACCGTAGAGCAAAAAGAACGGCGAAAATCCTTGGTTGCCTGCTTAGCGGAGTTGTAAGCATACGTCACGAAAGGAAGAAGGAGGTCCCAATTGGAATGGTCCGCGGAAATGAACATTGCGTTCATATCCCCCAGTGTGCGGTTAAGCCGCTCTGTCAGTCCACTGGTCTCTGGCTGGTATGATGTGGTATTGCGGTGAACAACGTTGCATTCAGCTAGAAGGGTCTCCACGACGTGGGATAAAAACACGCGACCTCGATCACTGAGTAGCTCGCGAGGAGCGCCGTGGCGGAGAATGAACCGCTGAAGGAGAAATGACGCTACTTCTCCATCCGTGGCCGCCGGTAGCGCAGCTGTTTCGGCGTAACGTGTTAGATGATCAACGGCGACGATAATCCAGTGGTTACCGGCAGCTGTGCTGCGAAGTGAGCCTTAGAGATCAATGCCCACTCGGTCGAAGGGACTCGCTGGACAGGGGAACGGCTGAAGTGGAGAGCTGGTGTGCTGAGGAGGAGTCTAGCGCCGTTGACAGTCTGGGCAGGATTTAACGAACCTTTTCACGAATGTATACATCCAACGCCATTAGTAGCGAAGTCTAAGGTGCTCGTACGTTTTTAGGACTCCAGCGTGAGCACACTGCGCGTCATCGTGAAAGGAAGAGCAAATTTCCTTGCGTAGGTGGCAAGGAATCACTAGCAGCCACCTTCGACCGTCGTTGTGGTAGTTGTGGCGGTATAGAAGGTAGCCGAGAACGGTGCAGTGGGCAGCTTGTCGGTGCAGTGATCTTGGAGCAGCGTTTCCAGGCGGGCATGAGAGATATAAGAGAATCGAGGTGATCCACGGGGCCTTACGCTGCTGAGTGGCCATGTCCGCTATGGCGAGAGGCGCTCGGGTGTTATCTTCCGTCGACAAGCTCGCGACGTCCAAAAGGGCGTCGGCATCGTTATGCTTGCATCCTGACCTGTACACAACACGGATACCATACTCTTGAAGGTGGAGGGCCCAGCGGGCGAGGCGACCGATGTGATCCTTTAGTGAAGACAACCAACAAAGAGCATGATGATCCGTCACGACGTCGAACGGTCGTCCGTACAGGTAGGGACGAAACTTGCTGATTGCCCAAACGATAGCCAAACATTCCTTCTCTGTTACAGAGTAGTCCGCATCTGCCTTCGTCAATGTGCGACTCGCACAACTGAATACGTATTCCTCATAACCGTCCTGTCATTGTGCGAGGACTGCACCAAACCCCACACCGCTGGCATCGGTGTGGAGTTCGGTTGGAGCGCGCGGATCGAAATGTCGGAGTATGGGTGGGGACGTAAGGACACGGCGTAGCCTCTTAAAAGCGTTTTCCATTCAGCGGACCAGTCAGAAATTTCCCCACGTACACCGAGAAGTTGCGTGAGGGGAGCAATGATGGAGGCAAAGTTCCGTACAGAGCGCCTGAAATAGGAGCAGAGGCCGATAAAGCTTCTCAGGTCCTTTACGCAGTCGGATTTGGGAACTCTGCCACGGCACGGAATTTCGCTGGATCGGGGAGGACGCCATTTTTTGAAACAACATGGCCCAAATTGGTGAGTATCCGAGAAGCGAAGCGGCACTTTTTAATGTTCAGCTGCAAACCGGCGGAAGTCAGGCATTTCAATACTTGTTCCAGGCGCGTTAGGTTGGTCGTAAAATCTCGTAAAAACACGACGATGTCATTTAAGTAGCAAAGGCATGTTTTTTATTTCAGACCGGGCAATGCGTTGTCCATCATTCGTTCGAATGTCGCGGGCGCATTGCAAAGTTCGAATGGCATGACATTGAACTCGTAGAGTCCATCTGCTGTAACAAATGCCATTTTAGAGCGATCGGTGTCGGCCATGGGCACTTGCCAGTAGCCGGACCTCAAATCCAATGATGAGAAGTACTCGGCCCCTTGCAAGCTGTCAAGAGCTTCATCAATGCGCGGCAGCGTTTAAACGTCCTTGCGAGTTATTTTGTTGAGACGTCTATAATCCACGAAGAACCAGATGGATCCATCTTTTTTCTTGACAAGGACCACAGGAGAAGCCCAAGGACTCATCGATGGTCGAAGGACATGGCGTTTTAGCATGTCCTCCACGGGTTCCTCAATGACACGACGTTCGGTGGAGGACACAGGGTACGGTCGCTGTCGCAATGGTGCGTGGGTGCCAGTGTCCATCTGATGCGAAACAGTTGACGTGCGGCCCAAAGTAGTGTGGTGACAGTCGAATGATGTATTGAAGCGTCGCAGAATAGTCAAAAGTTGGTGACGCTGGGTCGAAGTAAGGGCGTCGTCAATGGCGTTGAGCAACATAGGGTCTCCTCGATTTGGCTACACTTTCTGCACTAGTTCACAAAAGTGCCGTGCAAGTGCCGCGCCAGTTCTTTCAGTGCGAGTGCAGCCGTACACTAGTGCTTTCCGTGCAGCGGCCGAATCGAGGGCAAAAGTGCACAAACGTCGTCTGCTGCGGTCCACGTTTGCGCGCACGCGTTGTTTTTTTATTCGAAATGGCGTGCATTTTGGCGGCGGCTATGGAAATTGTGGTCTCAGACAGCGACGAGGAATTTGACTGTGCCCTTTCTATTGCTTTGTGCAAAGTGGCACGGCTCGACCGTCACCGAGTGAACGGGTACTTCGAACAGGTGACAACCAAATACTTAGACTTCGAATTCAAGAGGCGGTTACGGTTGTCGCGCGAGACGTTTGACAATTTGTGCGCGCGGTTCAGGCTGTCGCCGTTCTTCTGGAAAAGTGTCTCCGGTCGTCCACAAATCACAGCAGAAAAGAGTTGCCTGAAAACACTGAGCTACCTTGGATGCCAAACCAGCATGTATTCAGTAGCCGATAGATTTGACGTTTCGGAATCGTCGGTTGTGGTGTGCATGTGGAGGGTGCTGAACTTCTTGCAAGCGGTAAGCGCTGAAGTGATATGCTGGCCAAGCGCTACCAACATGGCCCGCAGCAAAATGGCCTTCCTGGCAAAAAGCGGCGGGAAAGGGTCTCGCAACACCGTGGGGTGCATTGATGGCTCGCACATCGAGATCCTGAAGCCAGCGAGTCCACTGCCTCGTATATCAACCGGAAGAAGTGGCCGTCAAATATGCTACAGGCAGTTTGCAACGAGCAGAATAAATTTTTGGATGTATTCATTGGCTTCCCTGCAGCCCTTTCTTCGAAGAGGCTGCAGCCAAGTGTGGCGATTGTTATATACTTGGAGATTCGGCGTACCCCATGCTACCTTGGCTTTTTCCAAAATACAAAGACAATGGCTCCAGTTTTTTTTTTGTAGAAAAAAAGATTCAACAAGTACCACAGCCAGCAGAGGGTGGTCATCGAAAACTGCTTTGGCCTTTTGAAGCCACGCTTCAGAACACTATACCTTGTCGATGCCAAGACAATTATGCAGTGCTGTCGCATTGTTATGGAAGCATGCGTGCTTCCGAACTTGTGCAACTCTGAGAGGGATTTCATTGAAGATCTTGCAGACGTGCCTGCTCATGATGACGCTGGCAATGATGAAGAATCTTGTGAAAGCGACGCATCTGCTGCACAGTGTGAAACCCGTAGAAAACACATAGCCCATTATCAATGCTGAACAACATGCAAATCATCGGAACAAACTGACAGAATTCTTTTATTTGCCTCGACTGCACACGAGAAAGCACGCGTGATCAGACGATCAAGAAGGCTCATTTTTTCTTCATGCTGCTTTTGCTTTGCAGCCATCGTATCCTGCATTACTCTAATCAGGCTGCCGATGGTTGCGTTCCTCTGCCGACTGCTGCCTCTCGTCGGTGATGTAGCTTCTCTTCTGCGGGGGCAGGTGTCTCCTCAGCTGCTGCTTCCTCATCACCAGCTTCACCCACAGGCTCATTTTCTGGAAGCGTGTTCTCTTCATCTCTGTTGCTTTCGAAATAATAAAAATTGTCAACAAACGTCACGCAAAGTGTGGGCATTTGTGCAGTGGACAGGTCAATTCACAGTAAAGAGAATTTAATTTCAAATGAAGGGATCGAATACCCACGGTTATCCGGATGGCCACGCTTGATATATATTAATTCAGCCATACTGCCATACTGATGGAACGTTTACCACAGAAACATGCATGCATACCGGAATTGTGCCAGCTAACAATTCTGTAGAAATGCACATTAAGCGCAGTTTAAATGTACCGCCAGGAGAATTAGGACACATAGCGGAATGACATTTTAATGGGATTTCTTTCGAAAATGACGTGGTGCTGGAAACTTGCGTAACAATCCTTCCTGGAGCGAGCAGTGCAACAGGAGCAATATAGGTGATCACGCTCCAAAACCTCTGCAAGTTCCCTGCCAAGAAAACGCATATTTAAAAATGATCCTCAGTCAGAAAATGCGCAAAAAAGTGAAAGGTCTGCTGCTCATACTCTTCCAACTCGCACGCTGCAGGGGGCGACCGGTTGAGCCATTCCTCATTCTAGTTTTTTTGTAGACGCGCTTATTAGTCTTCCATTTATTCTCCACTTGGAGTGCACTCATGGAACATCGGAACGCTGAGCTGATTTCGGGGGCTATTTGTTTTTCCCTTATGTTTTTTTTTTTCCTGTGAAAATATTTTACCGTATATTAGCACCGCAAGTGTGGGTACGATACATAGGATGAGCTTACTTCGAGAATCCAATCTTTTCCTTCAGTTCCTTCTATTTTCAAAAGAGGAACTTCGCCTTGTTGGCGCTCCACACACAGCTCGTTGCGCTGTCGGCGGACGGTTGTGACGCAGGGGTTAAAAGCTGACCTGCCGGCGAAGGCGAAGCTGCAGGCTGCGTCGCAGGCGGGAGCGGAGAGTGAATGGCGGCAGGAGGTGAGACCTGCAGCTGACTAGCGACAGCGGCTACCGGGAGCGTAGGGCTGGCTGGCGCTTCTTCGTGCTGGATGCTGATGTAAAGGCCGTCTATAGCACAAGAAAGAGGTTGCAGCGAGTTATCACAAGTGTTTCTTTCCGCTCTGTCGGTTCTGCCTAAGGCATCTTAGACTGATCGAACAAGCTACAATAAAAGCTCATCTCTTGGTCAAAATAAAAGTTAATTCTCTCTATCTCGGTTTCACTCACCTTGCGTTTTGTACAAAAACGCGCTATCTTGTCGCAAGTGACCACCATTCTCATCTAAAACGGGAAACGCTGTCGCTTCCACTCCGTTGACAGACACAACTATCATGGTGGAGTCGGTGGAATCGTCTGCTATGATGCGCACCAAAAAACGCTCTAAGGCGCGCTGCACTGGCTGCACCTAGCACTAGAACTCGCACAGGGGCTAGTGCCGAAGTGGAGAAGAACTGGTGCAGCACGGCTACAAATCGAGAGCGGAAGTGTAGGTGGCGCTAGCTGCACTGGTAAATCGAGTGCGCGAGTGCTGCACCAGCTCAACTGGTGCAGAAAGTGTAGCCAAATCGAGGAGACCAATAGTCGCATCAGGCGAGACATAACGTGGGCAACCGGAGCCAAGCGCGGTAATATCGACAGGAGAAACGTCTTCGGCTACGTCGATAAGAACGAAAGGGCCAACTTTCTTCTATAAGGCCAACGCATTCACGGCGAAAGAGTTTGATGGGGAACGGATTAGGGTTAGAAACAGGCACACAACAGGAACCGGATTTGATGTCGAAGACAGCGAACGTCAGTGGAAAGGATTTGCGAAGCGCACAGAGACCAGAAGGAGCGAATATGACTGCGGCGTCCGAAACACTGCTGCAAGACAAAGGCACAAGCACAGATGAATCCGGTGAAATGTCCGTGTCGGCAGCAGCAAGCAGCTTTGCGGCGCCTTTTCCGCAATCGTTTTCAAACGCCGGAAACAGCTCTACTTCAGCGCGCGCGAGGTCAGTGATGGTGTGATGGCGTGACAAGAAGTCCCATCCGATAATGAGATTTGGAGAGCACGAAGGCAGGACGATGAGCTCGATGATATAGAGGACACCTTGAATTTTATTCCGAGCGGTGCATGCGGCCAGTGGTTCCAGGGGTTCCGCATTAGTGGTGCGCAGAGTAACACCATATATAGGTGTCGTCACCTTTCGTAACGATCGGCCAAATTTGTCGTCAATAACAGAAACCGCAGCTCCAGTAATAATGAGCGCTAGGGTAGAAACACCATAAACATACAATTTGAATAAATTAGGCGGCGAAGAAGGAGGACCTTGGCATTTCGACGGTGACGCAGTTTTTGCCTCCGAAACGGCAGCGTCTAGTTTTCCGTCTGACTAGCCGTAGGGCGACGGCGCATCGGAGACAGTGAGCGGCGTCATGGAGACTGCGAGCGGCGGCTGGCGAAGTCACCGTCATCGGACTAGATAATTGTCGTCGGAAAGGGGGCAGGGGCATGCGTCATGGGCGGTGAGCGCACATAGGGAAAGGACCACGATGAGTTGCGCGTACCCTTCATGACACGCCGGCAGTAGCGTGCCACATGTCCCACAATCCCACACGAATAACAGATAGGGCGATTATCGGGCGTGCGCCAAGGATTTGCGAATGGAGATGCCAGAGCGGCACGGCATGCGTGGGCCGGGTTTGTTAAACCCTTGCAGTGGCATGAGCCCCAGAGCTTCCAGCAGTCGCAAGGTAGGGTCGCGGTACGGTTCCAGTAAAAGGTCGCGCCGCGGTCTCGGCATAGGTTAGCGGCATATGTGGCATTGGGTCGGCTAAATTCAAAGGAGCCGCCATTGGCATTTGTGTTGCGATGTCGGCGTAAGCCACTGGAGCTACCGCGAGATTTGTCTGCCGGGTCAGGGAAGCGCGTCAGCGACTTGTTGTTGTATAACGTTCATGGGGGTTGGGGCTAATTCGGACTGAGGTGGATTCGCTATGTCGCTAACGATGGAAAGCTGACGAGCCACTTCTTCGTGGAAAAACTGCTGAATCCGAGTGAAGAGGACACCCCTATCATCAGCGGCTAAGCTGCCAATCGAATGGTCTTGTACCGCTGGTTTTCGAGTGAGAAACCTCTCTCTGCGGAGTTCATCGAACTCTTTGCAAGCATTGATGACTTCAGCAACAGTGCGAGGGTTTTTCGCGAGCAACATTTGTAAGGCATCCTCGTCTATGCCTTTAAGGATATGCTTGATCTTTCCTTCTTCGGTAATTGTGTTATTTGCCCTTTTACGTAGGTACAGGATGTCCTCGATGTAAGATGTAAAGCTTTCGTTCGCGCGCATGCTGTTCAGCACGCGGTTTCCGAACTGCTGGACGCCCGACCACTTTGGTAAATTCGGTCTTGAAGTCGGACCATGTGCGTTGATCAGCACCGTGGTTCTTATACCGTGTCTCTGCAACACCGTTAAAGGAGAGACTGACCTTGTTCTGCTTCAGTTTATCGTCCCAGTTGTTATGGGTGCTCACCCGTTCGAAGGTGGTGAGCCAGTCCTCAGCGTCCTGGTCATCAGTGCCGTTGAAGAAGGGGAGATCCTGTTGACGGACCGTGCCAGGGCAGAATATAGGGGCCACTGGAGGTATGGACTCGCGGTGGTTACCGTGAGACATCGTCGAGGGTAGTGTCCGACTGCGCCGCTCCAGGGTAGACAGATGGGGACCGGAGCAGGACCGAAACCTCCACCAAACATTTTAAAGAAGATACTCGACGTTGCCGTAGAAGGATCGGCGCGTTTATTCGTGGACGAGGCGTCAACGCAGGAGGAGCCAGCCGAAACAACCAGGTTTACGCGAGGCTGAGCATGAACGAGAGCGTCATCTTCTTCGTCGTCATCCGGTGCATACCTACATACGGAGAATTGCCCGTTGTGACTGATGCTGGTCACAATTGCCCGGGCATTTGCGCTACATACATACTTGCTAGAGTCTATATATAGATATATATATATATATATATATATATATGTAGCGAATCAGAATAGGAAATGAGGGGCTCGTTTTAATAACATAGAAATAAGGATTGGCAGTCAAGAAAACCACGGAAAGCAAAGGGGAGGATGTGATAGGTCATTGAAACAGATAAAGAATTTAGAAAAAAAGAAAGTGGAGCAAAAATGTTCCCCAGGTGGTATCCGAACCCGTGACCTCTAGAATACCGGTCTGGGGAGATGACCGCTACGCTACCATGGGGGCGATGTTCGACTCCACTTATCTGGGGTATTTATGTCAAAGTAATTTTTTTCCTGTGCTTGGAGGTGGTAGCCATAACACAGTCGGAGTGGCGCTGGCTACCACCCCCAAGCGCAGGAAAAAAAGTACATTGACATAAATACCTCAAAGTGGAGGGGAATATCGCCCCGCCGGTAGCTTACTGGTCATCGCACCAGACTGGTATTCTGGAGGTCGTGGGTTCTGATCCCACCTGGCGGGCATTTTTTCTACACTTTCTTTCTAAATTCTTTACGTGTTTCAATGACCTAGCTCCTCCTTCCCTTTGCTTTCCGAGGTTTTCTTGACTGCCAATTCTTATCGGTCTTTCATACATACCCTACTTAAACGTTCCGTATATGTGGAATTATGGGAATACGGAATTCATACGTATTATGCCACCCCCAAGCACACCGAAAGTAGATGTTACTATAAAAAACAGGAAATCACATTAGTGTGCGCAATAAGAACGTTTGGCACTGGTTTCGTTTTTTTATCTCTAATTATACGCAAAATGATGCCCCGTATGTTTTTCGTATACTCCGTATATACGGAATTCATACGGACAATGATTTGGCGGTTCTAGTAAACTTACAGACATGAAATTGGTGTCAAATGTTGGGATAATTATGCACTATTTTTTCGCATGTGTTTCTGAAAAATATTCCGCGTTTTGTTGCGGCTTTGTGTCCTTCCAGGAAAGTACTCCATATTCCCATATTTCCGCATATACAGAACTTTTCAGGAGGGTACATATATATATACATATATATATATATATATATATATATATATATATACATATATATATATATATATATATAGACTGAAAAGATAACAACTCACACAGAGCGCGAAAGGGAGTCCTCTCCCTGAAACGTCAGTAAACTTATTTTTATTTTCTAAGTCTTTCTCGTTTGTCTCTGTCAATACACACCTTATATATATATATATATATATATATATATATATATATATATATATATATATATATATATATATATATATATATATATATATATATATATATATATATATATATATATATTTATATATATATATACATCCAGAAATGCCGGCAGTCTAGAACGCCAAAGAAGGGATAGGGGAATGGTAAGACTATTTTTTACTGTTAGTGACGTTATAATTATTTTTTCATTTTTTTTAATACGTGAGAAAGAAAGAAAGAAAAACACGCGCGCAGACTGGGGACCGAACCCACGCCTTTCGAATAGATTTCGAATGCCTTACCAATTCTGCTATCTGGGCGACTGTGTTCTCCTTCACTTTCTGGGCTATTTATGTTTACTACAACTGTATCTGACGCTTGAGGGTGGTAGCCAGCGCCACTCAGAGTACACCGGGAGAAGGGGGCCTTCTTTTCAACCCCCGGGGCGTGACGCGAACGTGTACAGCATGTCATAAGCGGGTAACTGGCGGGAAACCCTCTTATGCTACCCTGGCATCAAGGCTGCCAGAACCGTGGCCCTCGCTAAGCTTTCGCAAGATAAATGGGTTAGGGAATGAGGGGCTCGTTAGGCAATACAGAAAGAAATGCCGGCAGTCTACAACGCCAAAGATGGCATAGGGGAATGGTTGGACTATTTTTACCGTAAGTGACGTTACATTGTTTTTTTATTATTATTGTTACGTGAGAAAGATAGAAAAACACGCGCCTGGAGTGGGGACTGAACCCACGCCATTCGATTAGATCTCGAATGCCTCACCAATTCGGCAATCTGGGCGACTGTGTTCTCCTTCACTTTCTGTGCTATTTATATTTACTACAACTGTATCTGACGCTTGAGGGTGGTAGCCAGCGGCACTCAGACTACACGGGGAGAAGGGGATCATCTTTTCAACCCCCCGGGGCAGGACGCAAACGTCTACAGCCTGTCATAAGCGGGTAACTGCCGGGAAACCCTCTGATGCTACCTTGGCATCAAGACTGTCAGCACCGAGGCCCTCGCTAAGCTTTAGCACGATAAACGGGTTTGGGAATGAGGGGCTCATTAGGAAATGCAGAAAGAAATGCCGGCAGTCTACAACGCTAAATAAGGCATAGGGAAAGAAGAATATATATATATATATAGATATATATATATATATATATATATATATATATATATATATATATATATATATATATATATATATATATATATATATATATAATATATATATAAGGGAGTAGTAGAACTTTGAAGATGGTAGAGAACAGAAGAGAAGACAAACTTCGAACAAGGTAAAAGCACGATTGTGGCGTACGTTTCAGCAAAGAGAACTTGCTTTCCTCAGGGCAATCTCTCGCCTGGCAGGCACGGTTTTTATAGGGGTAGGACCCCAGGTGAAAGGAGAGGGAAAGATGGAAGGGAAATTGAGCAAGCTGATTGGTTTGGGAGTCTGTCGGGAGAGAAATTGAGGGGCCAAGAATGTTGTCTAGTTTAAGCCGCGAAAGTAGGTCACACGGCAGTCAGCTGGTGGTTGATATTCGTTGAATTTTTGGAGATAAAGGATGAGAGGGTGTTTATTGACCCACCGCGGGGTTACGGAAAGGATCTCAGAACCGCCGGAAGCAGACCAGGCGGTGAGGGTGGGGTCCTTATCAGAAATTATCTGCAAGCCTCAGGTCTAAGAAAAGATAGAGAAGGGGGGAAAATAACTAGGTCACGAAAAAAAAGAGGAAAAAAAAACAGGGAGGGAAACCACATAAACCCACACAGAAGAGAAAAAGCAATGACCCGGCAACTGAAATGGCACGTGTCACCCACGGCAACATTCCTGGAACAGGCCTGTCCTGAAACTCAAAAACGAAAAGATAGTTAGAGTGACATAGGGGGCACAAGACGACGCAGAGTAAAAAAAAAGAGAGAGAAATAAAATAAATAAAATTGAATTCCAAAAGCAAAGGTTGGAGGGATGATGGCGAGTGTTAAGCTAGACGCTAAGGAAGAAAAAAAAATTAGGTGACCAGGTACAGAGAAGAGTGAACGGTCAGTGTCTTTGGATGAGGCATATGCGCGAAAATGCCTAATGCTGTATTCCCGGTGAATATCGCAAGGATTCCAAGTTGCCCTTAGACGCATTAATTTCAGCAGGTTCCATAGACATGAATTTGTGAATTAAGTAGGATTCTCGGTATTTCCTGTCCCTAGGAGACTTAAAATTTGACTGAAGTATATAGAACTTAAGGTCATCAAATTGTGGCCTGGTTGGTTGAAATACTGCGCTACGACTATGGCGGATTTGCTAAGAGTATCTGCCCGGTGACCATTAAGCCGTAGGCTCATAGGTTGACTCGTTTCGCCTATATACTGTTTGTGGCACATTTAGCATTCCAACATATACACAATGTTGAATGAAGTGCACGTAAAACTTGAATTATTCTTGTGGACATAATTACTGGCTGTGCTTTTTACAACGCAGTCTGTTTGCAGGTGCCTACAAGTTTTGCATCTGCGGCAGGAGCAGCTGGCTATGACAGGTTGCTTTGAAGGCCCTGTTTTAGCATGCACTAAAATATCTTTTAGATTCCTGTTTCTCTGGTAGGTAACCCTTGGTGCTTCCGGGAAAGTCTTTTTAAGTCGTTCGTTACTGGCTAAAATGGGGTAGTACTTCCGCAGTATATTGTTTACGTTTGGGAGGGCGTTTGAAAATTTAGTTATTAGGGCAGGTGGCCTGGCGCTTCCGTTTTGCCGCTGTTTGTTGAGAACGTCATCCCTTTTGAGATTACACACACGTTGGTACGCCTGATCAAGCGAGCTTTTGGGGTAGTTTCTGTTCTTAAGGATGGCCTTGAGTTCGTCTAGGTGCTCTACGTAGTCACTGTCATCACTGCATACTCTTCTAAGCCTGGTTGCTTGTCCTACAAAGATGCCTTATTTGCAGTGTCTGGGGTGATGGCTTTTATAATCTAGGTACTGCTGCCTGTCTGTTGGCTTTCTAAAAAGGGTGGTTTTAAGTTTACTGTTGTCTAGAATGGCGGTAGTATCTAGGAAGTTCACTTCTTTTTCAGAATACTGGCAGGAGAATTTAATAGTCGGATGCGAAGAATTGAGATGGGATATAAACGTTTCAAGAGTCGCGCGACGGTGTTCCCAAATCATGAAGATGTCGTCTATGTACCGGAGGTACACCTCAGGTTTATGCGGAAAAGAGCTTAATAGGGTAGCTTCAAGTTGCCCCATGAAAATGTTGGCATAGGTCGGTGCGAATGGAGTACACATGCTAGTTCCAAAAACTTGCAAAAAGTAAGAAGAGTCAAATTCAAAATAATTGAGAGTTAGAACTAGTTTTAACAAAGTTATGTACACTTCTGGTGCATGTTGTTGCGGGTTCACTGATAGAGATTTTGAAATCGCTTCAATTCCTTCGGCGAACGGAATGTTTGTATACAATGCAGCAACGTCAAGAGTAACAAGGAGGGTTCCACTAGGTAGGCGCCCACCCATATTTATCTCTTCTATTATGCGGAGGAAGTGGGGGGTGTCCTGAACGAATGAAGGAAGAAGAGCCGGAATGTCGGATAGGTGATGATTCAGAAACAGAGATAGTGCTTTGGTTGGGGTATCGTGTTTCGAAACTATGGGTCTGCCAGGAATGTCGGCAGTGAACAATATTTCTACGGGGACTTTATGGACTTTTGGGAGGAGGTAAAAACGTCCTGCATCCTTATTATTCGGTTTCATGAAATTTAAGTCAGTAGTCGTTATTAATTCTCTAGATTGTAGATCTGTGAGGCTCTGAAGGATTTTTAGGCTGTATTCTGGCTCGGATCGTTATCTAACGGCTTGTAATGGCAAGGAATATTTAGCTGCCTATAAGCTTCATCTTTGTATTTTCCCATAGGTAAAATAACTACACTGCCACCTTGTCGGCTGGCTTTATGACTATGTCGGTTCTGGCTGATAGGCGATTCAGGGTAACTTCTTCCGACGGAGTTAGGTTCTTGCGCTTGTTTGATCGCTTAGTTGTTGCCAATATTTCTCTTGATACTGATTTTAAATATAGATCCAATTCTGGAGATTGATCTACATCTGGAGTCCAAGTGCTAGGAGGGTGGAGGGTGCGTTCGTTATAGTCAGGTTGGTCCTGCTTCTCCGAAAAAAACTCGCTTATTCTTATTCTTCGATAAAATTCAGTGAGATCTTTGTGTACTTGTATTCATTCACACTGTTATTTGTGGGACAGAAAGTTAGACCCAGTTCTAGGATACCTTTTTCGTCGGCCGTTAGTGTTTTGGAAATGTCAATAACGTTGCTAGGGCAGGTAGCGAGAGAGCTCGTTTTTTCTATAGGATTATTGGCTGGGGGAGGAGGTTCTCATAAAGCGATCTCTGTATCGAGGGGGAACATTACTTGACCTAGTACTTCATGGTGCCGGCTATTGAGAGGCTGATCTCCTATAGTACTTGCTGCATTTTGCGAGGGAAGTTGGTCACGCTGAAACTTAACCGCTTGCTTATTGCTAAGATCATTTTCATTACGATTTATGAAAATATTGAGATCTAGTTTCTCCCGCTCGGTTAGTGGAAGAGCTTCAATCTGGTTGTTGAAGAGGCTGAGTTGGCTAGTACAGTGCTCTCTAAGAATTTCTAGGAGGGAAAGAGAAGCATTATTCAGAATATCTGGCCACCTGGCTGATATTTCAGGAGGGAGCTCACCAAGGGCACATCTAACTTTTAGGCGGAGGCCTTTGGGGATCTTTTTGAATTGGAGATACGAGGAGTAAGTTTTTAGATGAAATCTCTAGTTGGTTTGTTTGCCGTCTGGTTTTCGAGCTTTGAGGAAAGAGCTGTATTTAGGGGTTGGAGCATACGGCCTACTCGGTGGTAGTCATTTGTGCTTGTTCCGAGCAGACCTCCGGGGTGACACTTTTTTGCTTGGAGTCAGTAGTTTAGGGGAATGCTAGGGGTTAGGTACACATCGATGCCGGGCGGCCACGTCCACGGTTTGTTTGCTGGCGTCACATGTGCTGTTCTTAGGTGGACATGGCATTTCGCTACCGTTGGGGTGTTGGGTTGGTTCTGTTGTTCTGTGCTGGCCGGAGACGGGAGGTTGATACGTGAAGTATTGAGCGTCACCTTAATTGTGTTCCTCAGCCTGTGCTTGATGTTTTCGGAAATCAGTCGGACGCCTCGAAAGTTATTGTGTAGTCCGTCCTTGGCCAGGTGTCCTAGGGGGTCGTGGTGAATTTTTGCGTGATGGATGATGTCACCGTTTCCTGTGTTGTGTTCAAGGTACATGAGGAAGTCGTTAAGCTTAGCTGACCTTTGTGAGTGAGCTAGAAGTCTGTGCATCTGGGGTATGTCTGGCTTGTGTTTGTTTTCGATCCTGGGAAGTACTGTAGTCAGGTTTATCCTTGCTTTGGGCCTGTTGGTATGAACATCGTGAATGGTGCTTTCAGCGGTGGTGTTCTTTAAGTCGTTAGTGCCAAAGTGAAGAACGAAGTGAGTGATGTTGCGTGGGGCGGCGTCAATCAGTTTTCTGATGTCATGGGTTGTGGCGCCGCTTTGAAAGCTGAGGAATCGTGAATGTTGTCCGGAAGGGAAGTGGTCGTGAATGTACTTAAGGTGGCTATCACCGATGAGAGCTATGTGTGCCAGGGAGAGGAGAGGGGGCTTACCTTGCTCCGTCATCTTCGTATATGAAATCCAGGGAGTAGTAGAACTTTGAAGATAGTAGAGAACACAAGAGAAGAAAAACTTCGAACAAGGTAAAAGCACGATTGTGGCATACGTTTCAGCAAAGAGAACTTGCTTTCTTCAGGGCAATCTCTCGCCTGGCATGCACGGTTTATATAGGGGTAGGACCCCAGGTGAAAGGAGAGGGAAAGATGGAAGGGAAATTGAGCAAGCTGATTGGTTTGGGAGTATGTCGGGAAGAGATTGAGGGGCCAAGAAGGTTGTCTAGTTTAAGCCGCGAAGTAGGTCACACGGCAGTCAGCTGGTGGTTGATATTCGTGGAATTTTTGGAGAGAAAGGATGAGAGGGTGTTCATTGACCCACCGCTGGGTATACGGAAAGGATCTCAGAACCGCGGGAAGCAGTCCAGGCGGTGAGGGTGGGGTCCTTATCAGAAATTATTTGCAAGCCTCAGGTCTAAGAAAAGATACAGACGGGGGAAACTAACTAGGTGAAGGAAAAAAAAGAGGAAAAAAACAGAGAGGGAAACCACATAAACCCACACACAAAAGAAAAAGCAATGACCCGGCAACTGAAATGGCACGTGTCACCCACGGCAACATTCCTGGAACAGGCCTGTCCTGAAACTCAAAAACGAAAAGATAAAGTTAGAGTGACATACGGGGCACAAGACCACGCAGAGTAAAAAAAAAGAGAGAAATAAGATAAATAAAATTGAATTCCAAAAGCAAAGGTTGGAGGGATGAGGGCGAGTGTTAAGCTAGAGGCTAAGGAATGAAAAAAAAATTAGGTAACCAGGTACAGAGCAGAGTGAACGGTCATAGTCTTTGGATGAGTTATATGCGCGAAAATGCCTAATGCTGTATTCCCGATGAATATCGCAAGGATTCCAAGTTGCCCTTAGACGCATTAATTAAAGCAGGTTCCATGGAGTTGAATTTGTGAATTTGTGAAAAAGTTAGAACGACGTCTAACTTTCTGTCCCAAAAATAACAGTGTGAATGAATACGAGTACACAAAGATCTCACTGAATTTTCTCGGAGAATGAGACTAAGCGAGTTTTTTTCGGAGAAGCAGCACCAACCTGACAAAAACGAACGCACCCTCCACCCTCCTAGCACTTGGACACCAGATATAGATCAATCTCAAGAATTGGATCTATACTTAAAATCAGTGTCAAGAGAAATATTGGCAACAACTAAGCGATCAAACAAGCGCAAGAACCTAACTCCGTCGAAAGAAGTTACCCTGAATTGCCTATCAGCCAGAACCGACCTAGTCATAAAGCCAGCCGACAAAAGTTGGCAGTGTAGTTGTTTTACCTATGGGAAAATACAAAGATGAAGCTTATCTGCAGCTAAATAACCCTTGCCACTACAAGCCCTTAGGTAACGATCCGAGCCAGGAATACAGCCTAAAAATCCTTCAGAGCCTCACAGATCTACGATCTAGAGAATTAATAACGACTACTGACTTAAATTTCATGAAACCGAATAATAAGCATGCAGGACGTTTTTACCTCCTCCCAAAAGTACATAAAGTCCCCGTAGAATTATTGTTCACTGCCGACATTCCTGGCAGACCCATAGTTTCGAATAACAATACCCCAACAGAAGCTCT
Source organism: Haemaphysalis longicornis (assembly GCF_048455015.1). NCBI lineage: Eukaryota > Metazoa > Arthropoda > Arachnida > Ixodida > Ixodidae > Haemaphysalis > Haemaphysalis longicornis. The sequence goes on along the minus strand of NW_027526214.1, from coordinate 17,581,469 downwards.
ATCTCTGTTTCTGAATCATCACCTATCCGGCATTCCGGCTCTTCTTCCTTCATTCGTTCAGGACACCCCCCACTTCCTCCGCATAATAGAACAGATAAATATGGACGGGCGCCTACCCAGTGGAACCCTCCTTGTAACTCTTGACGTTGCTGCATTGTATACAAACATTCCGTTCGCCGAAGGAATTGAAGCGATTTCAAAATCTCTTTCAGTGAACCCGCACCAACATGCACCAGAAGTGTACATGACTTTGTTAAAACTAGTTCTAACTCTGAAATATTTTGAATTGGACTCTTCTTACGTTTTGCCAGTTTTTGGAACTAGCATGGGTACTCCATTCGCACCGTCCTTTGCAAACTTTTTCATGGGGCGAATTTAACCTACCCTATTAAGCTCTTTTGCGCATAAAACTCAGGTTTACCTCCGCTACATAAACGACATCTTCATGATTTGGGAACACGGTCGCGCGACTATTGAAACTTTTATATCCCATCTCAATTCTTCGCATCCGACTATTAAATTCTCCTGCCAGTATTCTGAAAAAGAAGTGAACTTTCTAGATACTACCGTCATTCTAGGCAACGGTAAACTTAAAACCACCCTTTTTAGAAAGCCAACAGACAGGCAGCAGTACCTAGATTATAAAAGCCATCACCCCAGACACTGCAAACAAGGGATCTTTGTAAGACAAGCCACCAGGCTTAGAAGAGTATGCAGTGATGATAGTGACTACGTAGAGCACCTAGACGAACTCAAGGCCATCCTTATGAACTGGAACCACCCCAAAAGTTCGGTTGATCAGGCGTACCAACGTGTGTCTAATCTCAAAAGGGATGACGTTCTCAACAAACAGCGGCAAAACGAAAGCGCCAGGACACCTGCCCTAAAAACAAAATTTTCAAACGCCCCCCCAAACGTAAACAATATACTGCGCCAGTACTACCCCATTTTAGCCAGTAACGACCGACTTAAAAAGACTTTCCCGGAAGCACCAAGGGTTACCTACCGGAGAAACAGGAATCTAAAAGATATTTTAGTGCATGCTAAAACAGGGCCTTCAAAGCAACCAGTCATAGCCAGCTGCTCCTGCCCCAGATGCAAGACTTGTAGGCACCTGCAAACAGACTGTGTTGTAAAAAGCACAGCCAGTAGTTATGTCCACAAGATTAATTCAAGTTTTACGTGCTCTTCATCCAACATTGTGTATATGTCGGAATGCTCAATGTGCCACAAACAGTATATAGGCGAAACGAGGCGAAACGAGCCTACGGCTTAATGGTCACCGGGCAGATACTCTTAGCAAATCCTCCATAGCTGTAGCGCAGCATTTCAACCAACCAAGCCACAATTTTGATGACCTTAAGTTATATATACTTCAGTCAAATTTTAAGTCTCCTAGGGACAGGAAATACCGAGAATGCTACTTAATTCCCAAATTCAACACCATGGAACCTGCTGGTAATAATGCTTCTAAGGGCAACTTGGAATCCTTGCGATATTCACCGGGAATACAGCATTAGGCATTTTCGCGCATATACCTCATCCAAAGACTATGACCGTTCACTCTGCTCTGTACCTGGTCACCTAATTTTTTTTCATTCCTTAGCGTCTAGCCTAACCCTCGTCCTCATCCCTCCAACCTTTGCTTTTGGAATTCAATCTTATTTATTTTATTTCTCTCTTTTTTTTACTCTGCGTGGTCTTGTGCCCCGTACGTCACTCTAACTTTATCTTTTCGTTTTTGAGTTTCAGGACAGGGCTGTTCCAGGAATGTTGCCGTTGGTGACACGTGCCATTTCAGTTGCTGTGTCATTCCTTTTTTTTGTGTGTGGGTTTATGTGATTTCCCTCCCTGTTTTTTTTCCTCCTTTTTTTTCCCTTGACGTAGTTAGTTTCCCCCCATCTCTATCTTTTCTGAGACCTGAGGCTTGCAGATAATTTCTGATAGGGACCCCACCCTCACCGCCTGGTCTGCTTTCGGCGGTTCTGAGATCCTTTCCGTAACCCCGCGGTGGGTCAATAAACACCCTCTCATGCTTTCTCTCAAAAAAATTCCTTGAATATCAACCACCAGCTGACTGCCGTGTGACCTACTTCGCGGCTTAAACTAGACAACCTTTTTGGCCCCTCAATCTCTCCCCCGACATACTCCCAAACCAATCAGCTTGCTCAATTTCCCTTCCATGTTTCCCTCTCCTTTCACCTGGGGTCCTACCCTTATACAAACCGTGCCTGCCAGGCGAGAGATTGCCCTGAGGAAAGCAAGTTCTCTTTGCTGAAACGTAGGCCACAATCGTGCTTTTACCTTGTTCGAAGTTTTTCTTCTCTTGTATATATATATATATATATATATATATATATATATTTATATATATATATATATATATATTTATATATATATATATATATTTATATATATATATATATATTGATATATATATATATATATATATATATATATATATATATATATATATTTATATATATATATATATATATATATATATATATATATATATATATATATATATAAGTATCGCACCAGATTGGTATAATGGAGGTCGTGGGTTCGGATCCCACCTGGCGGGCATTATTCCCCACTTTCATTTCAAATTCTTTATCTCTTTCCGTGACCTACCATAACCTCACCTTTGCTTTCCGAGGTTTTCCTGACTGCCAACCTTTATGTATATCTTATTTTGAAGGGCCGCCCCCTTTCCTATTCTGATTTGCTACATGTATAGCGAGCGCCTCTGTTCTGGCAGTCTTGGTGCCATATGGAGCCCAAGAGGGTTCAACGCTGGTCGACCACTCTCGACATGTCGTAGACACTCGAGTCATGGCCCGGGGTAAAAAGAAGGTCTCCTTCACCCTAAGAAATCCGAGTGGCGCTGGATACCACCCGCAAGCACAGGAAAAAATTACATTGACCTAAATACCCCAGAAAGTGGAGGGGAAAACTATCCCCGCCCGCGGCGTAGTGGTTATCGCACCAGATCGCGATTCTTGAGGTCGTTGGTTCGGATCCCACCTGCTGGGCGTTTTTTCTCCACTTTCTTCCTAATTCTTCATGTTTTTTTATGACCTACCTTGACCTCACCTTTGCTTTCTGAGGTTTTCCTGACTGCCAACCTTTATTTATGTATTATTTTGAAGGAGCGCCTCATTTCCTATTCTGTTTGACTACATGCATAGCGAGGGCTTCTGTTTTGGTAGTATTGGTGCCATTGGGAGCTTAAAAAGGTTCAACGCTGGTGGACCACTCTCGAAATATTCTAGAAACTCGAGTCGCGGCCCGGGTCTTAAAAAAAAGTCCCCTTTATCCCCACAAGTCGGAGTGGCACTGGCTACAACCGGCAAGCACAGAAAAACATTACATTGACATAAATACCCTAGAAAGTGGAGGAAAAAACTAGCCCGCCGGTAGCGTAGTGGTTATCGCAAGAGACCGCGTATTCTGGAGGTCGTGGGTTCCGATCCCAGCTGGTGGGCATTTTTTCTCCACCTTCTGTCTCTCCAAATTCCCTATCTGTTTCCATGACCTACCATAACCTCCCCTTCGCTTTCAGAGGTTTTGCTGACTGCCAACCCTTATTTCTGTCTTATTTTCTACGAGCTGTCATGATGTGAAAACGAAAGCGGCGACAACGGACCAGACATGCTCTGCGAGTATGTTTCGAAACCCGAGACACCATCATCATCGTCGTCTTGCAGAGTGAGCTGCCCCGCACTCACGGGCCGGCCAATCGCAACGCGCAAGGGACAGAGGCCGGTGGCGGTAATGGCGATCTCATGGTGAAGAACAGCAAAGGAGCCGGAGTTTTGAGCGAGACCAGGATACGCGGCGGTGGGGCGACGAGACCCGTGCCGCGCCCCAAAAGGTTCTCCTCAACTGCAACCTCCAGAACTTCACCACGGCAGGAAAGTCGTCTCGCCGTGCGTCGGTAGGAGACAGCGACACCCCAAGTGGGCTGCGTTCGCCACAAAGGTGCAACGGGTGCTTGGTGCGCGCGCTACCACCCCGGCCTCGACACGCCACCTCGACCTTTTAACACCGAATCATCACGACTGCGCCTCCACGACGAGAGGTTGGGAAACTCCGTTCCAGCAGCGGGCACATGTTGTAGACTTTTTCGTTACCGTACCTTGACCTCGCCCCTCATTCCTGGACCTTGACTGTATCCCGTGTGCTTGAACTTGTTACCGTGTCCTATACCACTTTGTCGCCATTCCCCATTGTTTAGTAGTTCCCCACTGTTTTTTGGTTTATCTCTGTTTGTTGTGTGTATTCGTTTGGGTTTTGGGTTACATAAACAAAAAGTCATGTTTCCATAGTTTAATACATTTTTATTACTTTCCCCCGAACCTGACAATAATTGGCTTCCGCGACAGGACGAGAATACTTTTTTGGTGTGCCCTTAAAAACTGGTAATGGACACACAGGAATTATTCGAACTGGTACACGCTTAGGACTAAGCGATGACGATCTTGAAGAGTGGGTACTTGAGGAGCAGAGATACTGGCGGGAAGAGAAAGAGTTGGAGCTAGAATCGCTCAAAAAGATTGCCGAAATGGAGAAAGTGCGTGCGGCAATAGAGAAGGAGCGCGAAGAGCAAGTGCGAGCACGTCTGGAAATTGAAAAACAAACCTTGCAACTCTGTCTACAGCTCGCGGAATTTGAGGGGACGCAAGAGGAGCCGCCTAAGCCAAAGAATGATAGAGGATTATGTGAAAAAGCCAAAACTTGCTCACTGCCGAGCTCTAGCACAGATAAGTTTCTGCTACATTTTGAACAGACACGAGATGCCAGCACGGAATGTGAACATGACGTAGCCACAAAAGTTCAGGTGGTGCCTCGTTGTAACCAAAATGCAAAAACTATTGGAAAAGCGCAGGCACTGACATCCCATTTCACTTTTCCCGTGTCTGCTGGGCTCGAGGTTGATGATGTCGTTACAGCTAGTATGGAGGTCACCCTCCCTCCGGAGCGCCGCTCTTTAACAAAAGAGAGTCCTATTAGAGACCCGAAGTTCTCACTGCTCCACATTTCATTCCGAGACGAGCGGATAGGGTCCAAAAGAAAGCACCCTCCTCTAGGCTAAGGAGACGCTACTCTAGTTGGGCGAAAGAGCGCAAGCAAAAAGAAAAGCAGAAGGGCTACAGGATCGTAGAAGGAGCTGCATCACAACTTATCAGGTGCTCAGGAAATCGCAAAGCCACCACGAGAGGTATTTTCCGACCTGTGACAGGCTCACAATATGGCAGAGAGTTTGCAGGTGTGGTAGAACCATGTGATTTAAAGGGAAAGAACCTTAGCTACGTGGCCAGACGCGTGTACCACAGAGGGAAAGGGTGGCACCGTAGCCATTGTCGGAAAAGGTACAAATTATCTGCCTGATTGCATCTTGGATCGGCTTCGGGGCCGCGATTTCACTTGAATGTCGTGTCTAACTATGTTGCTGTTCTGACACCTTATGTACTCTGATCAGTGTATGGTGAACTCGTGTTATCTCTTGGGGACATTTCAAGTGCATTTGTGAGGACTAGAGGCTGGGTGCATGGCGTTGTCGTAATACGAAAGGGCATTTTTCGTGGAAAAATGCTTATGTGGGAGGATGTTGTCATGATGCGAAAACGAAGGCGGCGACAATGGACCAGACATGCCCGGCCGGTATGTTTCGAAACCCCAGACACTCTCATCATCTTCGTCTTGCGGAGTGAGCTACCCCGCACTCACAGGCCGGCCAATCGCAACGCGCAAGCCAGAGCGGCCGGTGGTGGGACTGGCGATCTCGTGGTGAAGAACAGGGAAGCAGCCGGATTGTGGAGGTAGACCGGGATGCGCGGCGGTCGGGCGACCAGACCCTTGCCGCGCCCCAAAAGGAGCTCCTTAACTGCAACCTGCAGAACTTCACCAGAGCAAGAAAGTCGTCTCGCCGTGCGTCGGTAGGAGACAGCGACGCCCGAAGAGAGCTGCGTTCGCCACAAAGGTGCAAAGGGAGCTCGGTGCGCGCGCTACCACCCCGTCCTGGACACGCCACCTCGACCTTTTAACACCGAAGCATCATGACTGCGCCTCCACGACGAGAGGTAGGGAAACTCTGTTCCAGCAGCGAACACATGTTGTGGACTTTTTCGTAACAGTACTTTTTCCTCACACTTCATTCCCGGACCTTGACTGTATCCCGTGCGCTTGAACTTGTTACCTTGTTATAACATGTTACATTGTTAACTTGCTACCTTGTTACCTTGTTATACCACTTTGTCGCCGTTTTCATCTGTTTAGTAGTTGCCCAGTGTTCTTTGGTTTATCTCTGTTTGTTGTGGGTATTTGTTTGGGTTTTGGGTTACATGAAAAAGAAAGTCTCGTTTTCATTGTTTATTAAATTTTTCTTATCGTCCCCCGAACCTGGCAAGCACCTCACTTTCTATTCTGATTCGCTACAAGCATAGCGAGGGCCTGTGTTCTGGAAGTCTTGGTGCCATAGGGAGCTTAAGGCGTTTAAACGCTGCTCGACCACTCTCGACACATCGTAGACACTCGTGTCATGGCCCGGGGGATAAAAAGAAGGCCTTCTTTTACCCCGAGAAGTCAGAGTGGCGCTGGCTACCACGCGCAAGCACAGAAAAAAATTACTGTGACATAAACACTCCAGAAAGTGGAGGGGAAAACTAGCCCCACCGCTAGCGTAGTGGTTATCGCACAAGACCATTGTTCTGGAGGTCGTGGGTTCGGATCCCACCCGGCGAACATTTTTGTCCGCTTTCTTTGCAAATTCTTTATCTGTTTTCATGACCTACCATACCGTTCCCTTTGCTTTCACAGGTTATCTTGACTGCCAACTCTTATTTCTGTCTTATATATATATATTTATATATATATATATAATATATATATATATATATATATATATATATATATATATATATATATATATATATATATATATATATATATATATATATATATATATATATATATATATATATATCCCACCTGGCGGGCATTTTTTCTTCGCTTTCTTTCTTTCTTTCCAAATTCTTTATCTGTTTCAATGACCTACCACAACCTCCCCCTTGCTTTCCGAGGTTTTCTTGACTGCCAACCCTTATTTCTGTGTTATTTCTACGAGCCCCTCATTTCCTATTCTGATTCGCTACATATATATATATATATATATATATATATATATATACAAGAGAAGAAAAACTTCGAACAAGGTAAAAGCACGATTGTGGCCTACGTTTCAGCAAAGAGAACTTGCTTTCCTCAGGGCAATCTCTCGCCTGGCAGGCATTGTTTATATAGGGGTAGGACCCCAGGTGAAAGGAGAGGGAAAGATGGAAGGGAAATTGAGCAAGCTGATTTGTTTAGGAGTGTGTCGGGGGAGAGATTGAGGGGCCAAGAAGGTTGTCTAGTTTAAGCCGTGAAGTAGGTCACACGGAAGCCAGCTGGTAGTTGATGTTCGTGGAATTTTTGGAGAGAGGATGAGGGTGTTTATTGACCCTCCGCGGGGTTCTCAGAACCGCTGGAAGCAGACCAGGCGGTGAGGGTGGGGTCCTTATCAGAAACTATCTGCAAGCTTCAGGTCAAAAGAAAAGATAGAGCCGGGGGGAAAAACTAACTAGGTCAAGGAAAAAAGAAAACAAAGGGAGAACAAAATCAGGTAGGGAAACCACATAAACCCACACACAAAAGAAAAGGCAATGACCCGGCAACTGAAATGGCACGTGTCACCCACGGCAACATTCCTGGAACAGGCCTGTCCTGAAACTCAAAAACGAAAAGATAAAGTTAGAGTGACGTACGGGGCACAAGACCACGCGAAGTAAAAAAAAAGAGAAATAAAATAAATAAAATTGAATTCCAAAAGCAAAGGTTGGAGGGATGAGGGCGAGTATTAAGCTAGACGCTAAGGAATAAAAAAAAAATTAGGTGACCAGGTACAGAGCAGAGTGAACGGTCATAGTCTTGGATGAGGTATATGCACGAAAATGCCTAATGCTGTATTCCCGGTGAATATCGCAAGGATTCTAAGTTGCCCTTAGACGCATTAATTCCAGCAGGTTCCATGGAGTTGAATTTGTGAATTAAGTAGGATTCTCGGTATTTCCTGTCCCTAGGAGACTTAAAATTTGACTGAAGTATATATACCTTAAGGTCATCAAAATTGTGGCCTGGTTGGTTGAAATGCTGCGCTACAGCTATGGAGGATTTGCCAAGAGTATCTGCCCGGTGACCATTAAGCCGTAGGCTCATAGGTTGACTCGTTTCACCTATATACTGTTTGTGGCACATTGAGCATTCCAACATATACACAATGTTGGATGAAGTGCACGTAAAACTTGAATTAATCTTGTGGACATAATTACTGGCTGTGCTTTTTACAACGCAGTCTGTTTGCAGGTGCCTACAAGTCTTGCATCTGGGGCGGGAGCAGCTGGCTATGACTGGTTGCTTTGAAAGCCCTGTTTTAGCATGCACTAAAATATCTTTTAGATTCCTGTTTCTCCGGTAGGTAACCCTTGGTGCTTCCGGGAAAGTCTTTTTAAGTCGGTCGTTACTGGCTAAAATGGGGTAGTACTTCCGCAGTATATTGTTTACGTTTGGGAGGGCGTTTGAAAATTTAGTTATTAGGGCAGGTGGCCTGGCGCTTTCGTTTTGCCGCTGTTTGTTGAGAACGTCATCCCTTTTGAGATTAGACACACGTTGGTACGCCTGATCGAGCGAGCTTTTGGGGTGGTTCCTGTTCATAAGGGTGGCCTTGAGTTCGTCTAGGTGCTCTACGTAGTCACTATCATCACTGCATACTCTTCTAAGCCTGGTGGCTTGTCCTACAAAGATCCCGTGTTTGCAGTGTCTGGGGTGATGGCTTTTATAATCTAGGTACTGCTGCCTGTCTGTTGGCTTTCTAAAAAGCGTGGTTTTAAGTTTATCGTTGTCTAGAATGACGGTAGTATCTAGGAAGTTCACTTCTTTTTCAGAATACTGGCAGGAGAATTTAATAGTCGGATGCGAAGAATTGAGATGGGATATAAACGTTTCTAGAGTTGCGCGACCGTGTTCCCAAATCATGAAGATGTCGTCTATGTAGCGGAGGTAAACCTGAGGTTTATGCGGAAAAGAGCTTAATAGGGTAGCTTCAAGTTGCCCCATGAAAATGTTGGCATAGGTCGGTGCGAATGGAGTACCCATGCTAGTTCCAAAAACTTGCAAAAAGTAAGAAGAGTCAAATTCAAAATAATTGAGAGTTAGAACTAGTTTTAACAAAGTTATGTACACTTCTGGTGCATGTTGGTGCGGGTTCACTGATAGAGATTTTGAAATCGCTTCAATTCCTTCGGCGAACGGAATGTTTGTATACAATGCAGCAACGTCAAGAGTAACAAGGAGGGTTCCACTGGGTAGGCGACCGCCCATATTTATCTCTTCTATTATGCGGAGGAAGTGGGGGGTGTCCTGAACGAATGAAGGAAGAAGAGCCGGAATGTCGGATAGGTGATGATTGAGAAACAGAGATAGTGCTTCGGTTGGGGTATTGTTATTCGAAACTATGGGTCTGCCAGGAATGTCGGTAGTGAACAATATTTCTACGGGGACTTTATGGACTTTTGGGAGGAGGTAAAAACGTCCTGCATGCTTATTATTCGGTTTCATGAAATTCAAGTCAGTAGTCGTTATTAATTCTCTGGATCGTAGATCTGTGAGGCTCTGAAGGATTTTTAGGCTGTATTCCTGGCTCGAATCGTTATCTAAGGGCTTGTAGTGGCAAGGGTTATTGAGCTGCCTATAAGCTTCATCTTTGTATTTTCCCATAGGTAAGACAACTACACTGCCACCTTTGTCGGCTGGCTTTATGACTATGTCGGTTCTGGCTTATAGACAATTCAGGGTAACTTCTTCCGACGGAGTTAGGTTCTTGCGCTTGTTTGATCGCTTAGTTGTTGCCAATATTTCTCTTGATACTGATTTTAAGTACAGATCCAATTCTGGAGATTGATCTACATCTGGAGTCCAAGTGCTAGGAGGGTGGAGGGTGCGTTCGTTAATGTCAGGTTGGTCCTGCTTCTCCGAAAAAAACTCGCTTAGTCTCATTCTCCGAGAAAATTCAGTGAGATCTTTGTGTAACTCGTATTCATTCACACTGTTATTTGTGGGACAGAAGGTTAGACCTCGTTCTAGGATACCTTTTTCGTCGGCCGTTAGTGTTTTGGAAATGTCAATAACGTTGCTGGGGCAGGTAGCGAGAGAGCTCGTTTCTTCTATAGGACTATTGGCTGGGGGAGGATGTTCAATTAAAGCGATCTCTGTATCGAGGGGGAACATTACATGACCTAGTACTTCATAGTCCCGGCTATTGAGAGGCTGATCTCCTACAGTACATGCTGCATTTTGCGAGGGAAGTTGGTCACGCTGAAACTTAACTGCTTGCTTATTGCTAAGATCATTTTCCTTACGATTTATGAAAATATTAAGATCTAGTTTCTCCTGCTCGGTTAGTGGAAGAGCTTCAATCTGGTCGTTGAAGAGGCTGAGTTGGCTAGTACAGTGCTCTTTAAGAATTTCTAGGAGGGAAAGAGAATCATTATTCAAAATATCTTGCCACCTGGCAGCTAGTTCAGGAGGGAGCTCACCAAGGGCACATCTAACTTTTAGGCGGAGGCCTTTGCGGATCTTTTTGCTTTGGAGATACGAGGAGTACGTTTTTAGATGAAATCTGTAGTTGGTTTGTTTGCCGGCTAGTTTTCGAGCTTTGAGGAAAGAGCGGGATTTAGGGGTTGGAGCATACGGCCTACTCCGTGGTAGTCATTTGTGTTTGTTCCGAGCAGACCTGCGGGGTGACACTTGTTTGCTTCGAGTCAGTAGTTTAGGGGGGCTGCTAATGGTGAGGTCCACATCGATGCCTGTTTGGGTGCCTGTTTGCGTTATACTGCGTGTTGGGGTCTGCGTGAACCATGAGCGTGTTGTCTTTGGTGGGTCGGGTTGTTGTTCGCTCACGTGCTGTACAGCTGGTGTTGCGGCCACATCCACGGTTTGTGTGCTGGCGTCACATGTGCTGTTCTTAGGTGGACATGGCATTTCGCTACCGTTGGGGGTGTTGGGTTGGTTCTGTTGCTCTGTGCTGGCCGGAGACGGGAGGTGTATACGTGAAGTTGGGAGCGTCACCTTAAATGTGTTCCTCAGCCTGAGCTTGATGTTTTCGGAAATCAGTCGGACGCCTCGAAAGTTAGGGTGTAGTCCGTCCTTGGCCAGGTGTCCTAGGGGGTCGTGGTGAATTTTTGCATGGTGGATGATGTCAACGTTTCCTGTGTTGTGTCCAAGGTACATCAGGAAGTCGTTAAGCTTAGCTGACTTTTGTGAGTGAGCCGGCAAACAAACCAACTACAGATTTCATCTAAAAACGTACTCCTCGTATCTCCAAAGCAAAAAGATCCCCAAAGGCCTCCGCCTAAAAGTTAGATGTGCCCTTGGTGAGCTCCCTCCGGAACTAGCTGCTAGGTGGCAAGATATTTTGAATAATGCTTCTCTTTCCCTCCTAGAAATTCTTAAAGAGCACTGTACTAGCCAACTCAGCCTCTTCAACGACCAGATTGAAGCTCTTCCACTAACCGAGCAGGAGAAACTAGATCTTAATATTTTCATAAATCGTAAGGAAAATGATCTTAGCAATAAGCAAGCGGTTAAGTTTCAGCGTGACCAACTTCCCTCGCAAAATGCAGCATGTACTGTAGGAGATCAGCCTCTCAATAGCCGGGACTATGAAGTACTAGGTCATGTAATGTTCCCCCTCGATACAGAGATCGCTTTAATTGAACATCCTCCCCCAGCCAATAGTCCTATAGAAGAAACGAGCTCTCTCGCTACCTGCCCCAGCAACGTTATTGACATTTCCAAAACACTAACGGCCGACGAAAAAGGTATCCTAGAACGAGGTCTAACCTTCTGTCCCACAAATAACAGTGTGAATGAATACGAGTTACACAAAGATCTCACTGAATTTTCTCGGAGAATGAGACTAAGCGAGTTTTTTTCGGAGAAGCAGGACCAACCTGACATTAACGAACGCACCCTCCACCCTCCTAGCACTTGGACTCCAGATGTAGATCAATCTCCAGAATTGGATCTGTACTTAAAATCAGTATCAAGAGAAATATTGGCAACAACTAAGCGATCAAACAAGCGCAAGAACCTAACTCCGTCGGAAGAAGTTACCCTGAATTGTCTATCAGCCAGAACCGACATAGTCATAAAGCCAGCCGACAAAGGTGGCAGTGTAGTTGTTTTACCTATGGGAAAATACAAAGATGAAGCTTATAGGCAGCTCAATAACCCTTGCCACTACAAGCCCTTAGATAACGATCCGAGCCAGGAATACAGCCTAAAAATCCTTCAGAGCCTCACAGATCTACGATCCAGAGAATTAATAACGACTACTGACTTGAATTTCATGAAACCGAATAATAAGCATGCAGGACGTTTTTACCTCCTCCCAAAAGTCCATAAAGTCCCCGTAGAATTATTGTTCACTGCCGACATTCCTGGCAGACCCATAGTTTCTAATAACAATACCCCAACCGAAGCACTATCTCTGTTTTTCAATCATCACCTATCCGACATTCCGGCTCTTCTTCCTTCATTCGTTCAGGACACCCCCCACTTCCTCCGCATAATAGAAGACATAAATATGGGCGGTCGCCTACCCAGTGGAACCCTCCTTGTTACTCTTGACGTTGCTGCATTGTATACAAACATTCCGTTCGCCGAAGGATTTGAAGCGATTTCAAAATCTCTATCAGTGAACCCGCACCAACATGCACCAGAAGTGTACATAACTTTGTTAAAACTAGTTCTAACTCTCAATTATTTTGAATTTGACTCTTCTTACTTTTTGCAAGTTTTTGGAACTAGCATGGGTACTCCATTCGCACCGACCTATGCCAACATTTTCATGGGGCAACTTGAAGCTACCCTATTAAGCTCTTTTCCGCATAAACCTCAGGTTTACCTCCGCTACATAGACGACATCTTCATGATTTGGGAACACGGTCGCGCAACTCTAGAAACGTTTATATCCCATCTCAATTCTTCGCATCCGACTATTAAATTCTCCTGCCAGTATTCTGAAAAAGAAGTGAACTTCCTAGATACTACCGTCATTCTAGACAACGGTAAACTTAAAACCACGCTTTTTAGAAAGCCAACAGACAGGCAGCAGTACCTAGATTATAAAAGCCATCACCCCAGACACTGCAAACACGGGATCTTTGTAGGACAAGCCACCAGGCTTAGAAGAGTATGCAGTGATGATAGTGACTACGTAGAGCACCTAGACGACCTCAAGGCCACCCTTATGAACAGGAACCACCCCAAAAGCTCGCTCGAACAGGCGTACCAACGTGTGTCTAATCTCAAAAGGGATGACGTTCTCAACAAACAGCGGCAAAACGAAAGCACCAGGCCACCTGCCCTAATAACTAAATTTTCAAACGCCCTCCCAAACGTAAACAATATACTGCGGAAGTACTACCCCATTTTAGCCAGTAACGAACGACTTAAAAAGACTTTCCCGGAAGCACCAAGGGTTACCTACCAGAGAAACAGGAATCTAAAAGATATTTTAGTGCATGCTAAAACAGGGCCTTCAAAGCAACCTGTCATAGCCAGCTGCTCCCGCCCCAGATGCAAGACTTGTAGGCACCTGCAAACAGACTGCGTTTTAAAAAGCACAGCCAGTAATTATGTCCACAAGATTAATTCAAGTTTTACGTGCACTTCATCGAACATTGTGTATATGTTGGAATGCTCAATGTGCCACAAACAGTATATAGGTGAAACTAGTCAACCTATGAGCCTACGGCTTAATGGTCACCGGGCAGATACTCTTGGCAAATCCTCCATAGCTGTAGCGCAGCATTTCAACCAACCAGGCCACAATTTTGATGACCTTAAGGTATATATACTTCAGTCAAATTTTAAGTCTCCTAGGGACAGGAAATACCGAGAATCCTACTTAATTCACAAATTCAACTAAATGGAACCTGCTGGAATTAATGCGTCTAAGGGCAACTTAGAATCCTTGCGATATTCAGCGGGAATACAGCATTAGGCATTTTCGTGCATATACCTCATCCAAAGACTATGACCGTTCACTCTGCTCTGTACCTGGTCACCTAATTTTTTTTTATTCTTTAGCGTCTAGCTTAATACTCGCCCTCATCCCTCCAACCTTTGCTTTTGGAATTCAATTTTATTTATTTTATTTCTCTTTTTTTTACTTCGCGTGGTCTTGTGCCCCGTACGTCACTCTAACTTTATCTTTTCGTTTTTGAGTTTCACGACAGGCCTGTTCCAGGAATGTTGCCGTGGGTGACACGTGCCATTTCAGTTGCCGGGTCATTGCGTTTTCTTTTGTGTGTGGGTTTATGTGGTTTCCCTACCTGATTTTGTTCTCCCTTTGTTTTCTTTTTTCCTTGACCGAGTTAGTTTTTCCCCCCGGCTCTATCTTTTCTTTTGACCTGAAGCTTGCAGATAGTTTCTGATAAGGACCCCACCCTCACCGCCTGGTCTGCTTCCGGCGGTTCTGAGAACCCCGCGGAGGGTCAATAAACACCCTCATCCTCTCTCCAAAAATTCCACGAACATCAACCACCAGCTGGCTTCCGTGTGACCTACTTCACGGCTTAAACTAGACAACCTTCTTGGCCCCTCAATCTCTCCCCCGACACACTCCTAAACAAATCAGCTTGCTCAATTTCCCTTCCATCTTTCCCTCTCCTTTCACCTGGGGTCCTACCCCTATATAAACAGTGCCTGCCAGGCGAGAGATTGCCCTGAGGAAAGCAAGTTCTCTTTGCTGAAACGTAGGCCACAATCGTGCTTTTACCTTGTTCGAAGTTTTTCTTCTCTTGTGTTCTCTACCATCTTCAAAGTTCTACTACTCCCTATATATATATATATATATATATATATATATATATATATATACATATAGTAGAACAGAGACGTACGGGACGAGGGATTCCGTAAGGACACATATCAAAGTTGCAGTCAATATTGCCAGTGCTGTTTGGCGATTTAACAGTGTTTTTGTAGTGCCGAATGAAGCATGATTGCCTTTTTTTTTTTTTTTTTTTTTATGCTGGCATAAATAATTGAAAATTCAAGTCGAGAAAAAATGCGCCGTTTTTTCCGGAAGCGGGAATCGAACCCACAACCTCCGCATAACGCGTGCGGTGCTCTACCATTGAGCTAGTTCCGCGGCGACTCCCCTCTCGACTATACCGCGGGGTTTTGTATTTACGACTACTCAGAGCCCGGTAAACTAGCGCCGCCCCTCGACTACCGTGGGAAGACGTAGAACGTCTTTTCCCAGCGGCCGCACGTAAGACGTGGTCGGAAGTCGGGGATAGCCAAAGGCATTTCAGACTGCTGAAGCCAGAACCCTCGTAATGCATTTTGTAGAACAGAGACGTACGGGACGAGGGATTCCGTAAGGACACATATCAAAGTTGCAGTCAATATTGCCAGTGCTGTTTGGCGATTTAACAGTGTTTTTGTAGTGCCGAATGAAGCATGATTGCCTTTTTTTTTTTTTTTTTTTTTTTATGCTGGCATAAATAATTGAAAATTCAAGTCGAGAAAAAATGCGCCGTTTTTTCCGGAAGCGGGAATCGAACCCACAACCTCCGCATAACGCGTGCGGTGCTCTACCATTGAGCTAGTTCCGCGGCGACTCCCCTCTCGACTATACCGCGGGGTTTTGTATTTACGACTACTCAGAGCCCGGTAAACTAGCGCCGCCCCTCGACTACCGTGGGAAGACGTAGAACGTCTTTTCCCAGCGGCCGCACGTAAGACGTGGTCGGAAGTCGGGGATAGCCAAAGGCATTTCAGACTGCTGAAGCCAGAACCCTCGTAATGCATTTTGTAGAACAGAGACGTACGGGACGAGGGATTCCGTAAGGACACATATCAAAGTTGCAGTCAATATTGCCAGTGCTGTTTGGCGATTTAACAGTGTTTTTGTAGTGCCGAATGAAGCATGATTGCCTTTTTTTTTTTTTATGCTGGCATAAATAATTGAAAATTCAAGTCGAGAAAAAATGCGCCGTTTTTTCCGGAAGCGGGAATCGAACCCACAACCTCCGCATAACGCGTGCGGTGCTCTACCATTGAGCTAGTTCCGCGGCGACTCCCCTCTCGACTATACCGCGGGGTTTTGTATTTACGACTACTCAGAGCCCGGTAAACTAGCGCCGCCCCTCGACTACCGTGGGAAGACGTAGAACGTCTTTTCCCAGCGGCCGCACGTAAGACGTGGTCGGAAGTCGGGGATAGCCAAAGGCATTTCAGACTGCTGAAGCCAGAACCCTCGTAATGCATTTTGTAGAACAGAGACGTACGGGACGAGGGATTCCGTAAGGACACATATCAAAGTTGCAGTCAATATTGCCAGTGCTGTTTGGCGATTTAACAGTGTTTTTGTAGTGCCGAATGAAGCATGATTGCCTTTTTTTTTTTTTTTTTTTATGCTGGCATAAATAATTGAAAATTCAAGTCGAGAAAAAATGCGCCGTTTTTTCCGGAAGCGGGAATCGAACCCACAACCTCCGCATAACGCGTGCGGTGCTCTACCATTGAGCTAGTTCCGCGGCGACTCCCCTCTCGACTATACCGCGGGGTTTTGTATTTACGACTACTCAGAGCCCGGTAAACTAGCGCCGCCCCTCGACTACCGTGGGAAGACGTAGAACGTCTTTTCCCAGCGGCCGCACGTAAGACGTGGTCGGAAGTCGGGGATAGCCAAAGGCATTTCAGACTGCTGAAGCCAGAACCCTCGTAATGCATTTTGTAGAACAGAGACGTACGGGACGAGGGATTCCGTAAGGACACATATCAAAGTTGCAGTCAATATTGCCAGTGCTGTTTGGCGATTTAACAGTGTTTTTGTAGTGCCGAATGAAGCATGATTGCCTTTTTTTTTTTTTTTTTATGCTGGCATAAATAATTGAAAATTCAAGTCGAGAAAAAATGCGCCGTTTTTTCCGGAAGCGGGAATCGAACCCACAACCTCCGCATAACGCGTGCGGTGCTCTACCATTGAGCTAGTTCCGCGGCGACTCCCCTCTCGACTATACCGCGGGGTTTTGTATTTACGACTACTCAGAGCCCGGTAAACTAGCGCCGCCCCTCGACTACCGTGGGAAGACGTAGAACGTCTTTTCCCAGCGGCCGCACGTAATACGTGGTCGGAAGTCGGGGATAGCCAAAGGCATTTCAGACTGCTGAAGCCAGAACCCTCGTAATGCATTTTGTAGAACAGAGACGTACGGGACGAGGGATTCCGTAAGGACACATATCAAAGTTGCAGTCAATATTGCCAGTGCTGTTTGGCGATTTAACAGTGTTTTTGTAGTGCCGAATGAAGCATGATTGCCTTTTTTTTTTTTTTTTTTATGCTGGCATAAATAATTGAAAATTCAAGTCGAGAAAAAATGCGCCGTTTTTTCCGGAAGCGGGAATCGAACCCACAACCTCCGCATAACGCGTGCGGTGCTCTACCATTGAGCTAGTTCCGCGGCGACTCCCCTCTCGACTATACCGCGGGGTTTTGTATTTACGACTACTCAGAGCCCGGTAAACTAGCGCCGCCCCTCGACTACCGTGGGAAGACGTAGAACGTCTTTTCCCAGCGGCCGCACGTAAGACGTGGTCGGAAGTCGGGGATAGCCAAAGGCATTTCAGACTGCTGAAGCCAGAACCCTCGTAATGCATTTTGTAGAACAGAGACGTACGGGACGAGGGATTCCGTAAGGACACATATCAAAGTTGCAGTCAATATTGCCAGTGCTGTTTGGCGATTTAACAGTGTTTTTGTAGTGCCGAATGAAGCATGATTGCCTTTTTTTTTTTTTTTTTATGCTGGCATAAATAATTGAAAATTCAAGTCGAGAAAAAATGCGCCGTTTTTTCCGGAAGCGGGAATCGAACCCACAACCTCCGCATAACGCGTGCGGTGCTCTACCATTGAGCTAGTTCCGCGGCGACTCCCCTCTCGACTATACCGCGGGGTTTTGTATTTACGACTACTCAGAGCCCGGTAAACTAGCGCCGCCCCTCGACTACCGTGGGAAGACGTAGAACGTCTTTTCCCAGCGGCCGCACGTAAGACGTGGTCGGAAGTCGGGGATAGCCAAAGGCATTTCAGACTGCTGAAGCCAGAACCCTCGTAATGCATTTTGTAGAACAGAGACGTACGGGACGAGGGATTCCGTAAGGACACATATCAAAGTTGCAGTCAATATTGCCAGTGCTGTTTGGCGATTTAACAGTGTTTTTGTAGTGCCGAATGAAGCATGATTGCCTTTTTTTTTTTTTTTTTTTTTTTATGCTGGCATAAATAATTGAAACTTCAAGTCGAGAAAAAATGCGCCGTTTTTTCCGGAAGCGGGAATCGAACCCACAACCTCCGCATAACGCGTGCGGTGCTCTACCATTGAGCTAGTTCCGCGGCGACTCCCCTCTCGACTATACCGCGGGGTTTTGTATTTACGACTACTCAGAGCCCGGTAAACTAGCGCCGCCCCTCGACTACCGTGGGAAGACGTAGAACGTCTTTTCCCAGCGGCCGCACGTAAGACGTGGTCGGAAGTCGGGGATAGCCAAAGGCATTTCAGACTGCTGAAGCCAGAACCCTCGTAATGCATTTTGTAGAACAGAGACGTACGGGACGAGGGATTCCGTAAGGACACATATCAAAGTTGCAGTCAATATTGCCAGTGCTGTTTGGCGATTTAACAGTGTTTTTGTAGTGCCGAATGAAGCATGATTGCCTTTTTTTTTTTTTTATGCTGGCATAAATAATTGAAAATTCAAGTCGAGAAAAAATGCGCCGTTTTTTCCGGAAGCGGGAATCGAACCCACAACCTCCGCATAACGCGTGCGGTGCTCTACCATTGAGCTAGTTCCGCGGCGACTCCCCTCTCGACTATACCGCGGGGTTTTGTATTTACGACTACTCAGAGCCCGGTGAACTAGCGCCGCCCCTCGACTACCGTGGGAAGACGTAGAACGTCTTTTCCCAGCGGCCGCACGTAAGACGTGGTCGGAAGTCGGGGATAGCCAAAGGCATTTCAGACTGCTGAAGCCAGAACCCTCGTAATGCATTTTGTAGAACAGAGACGTACGGGACGAGGGATTCCGTAAGGACACATATCAAAGTTGCAGTCAATATTGCCAGTGCTGTTTGGCGATTTAACAGTGTTTTTGTAGTGCCGAATGAAGCATGATTGCCTTTTTTTTTTTTTTTTTTTATGCTGGCATAAATAATTGAAAATTCAAGTCGAGAAAAAATGCGCCGTTTTTTCCGGAAGCGGGAATCGAACCCACAACCTCCGCATAACGCGTGCGGTGCTCTACCATTGAGCTAGTTCCGCGGCGACTCCCCTCTCGACTATACCGCGGGGTTTTGTATTTACGACTACTCAGAGCCCGGTAAACTAGCGCCGCCCCTCGACTACCGTGGGAAGACGTAGAACGTCTTTTCCCAGCGGCCGCACGTAAGACGTGGTCGGAAGTCGGGGATAGCCAAAGGCATTTCAGACTGCTGAAGCCAGAACCCTCGCAATGCATTTTGTAGAACAGAGACGTACGGGACGAGGGATTCCGTAAGGACACATATCAAAGTTGCAGTCAATATTGCCAGTGCTGTTTGGCGATTTAACAGTGTTTTTGTAGTGCCGAATGAAGCATGATTGCCTTTTTTTTTTTTTTTTTTTATGCTGGCATAAATAATTGAAAATTCAAGTCGAGAAAAAATGCGCCGTTTTTTCCGGAAGCGGGAATCGAACCCACAACCTCCGCATAACGCGTGCGGTGCTCTACCATTGAGCTAGTTCCGCGGCGACTCCCCTCTCGACTATACCGCGGGGTTTTGTATTTACGACTACTCAGAGCCCGGTAAACTAGCGCCGCCCCTCGACTACCGTGGGAAGACGTAGAACGTCTTTTCCCAGCGGCCGCACGTAAGACGTGGTCGGAAGTCGGGGATAGCCAAAGGCATTTCAGACTGCTGAAGCCAGAACCCTCGTAATGCATTTTGTAGAACAGAGACGTACGGGACGAGGGATTCCGTAAGGACACATATCAAAGTTGCAGTCAATATTGCCAGTGCTGTTTGGCGATTTAACAGTGTTTTTGTAGTGCCGAATGAAGCATGATTGCCTTTTTTTTTTTTTTTATGCTGGCATAAATAATTGAAAATTCAAGTCGAGAAAAAATGCGCCGTTTTTTCCGGAAGCGGGAATCGAACCCACAACCTCCGCATAACGCGTGCGGTGCTCTACCATTGAGCTAGTTCCGCGGCGACTCCCCTCTCGACTATACCGCGGGGTTTTGTATTTACGACTACTCAGAGCCCGGTAAACTAGCGCCGCCCCTCGACTACCGTGGGAAGACGTAGAACGTCTTTTCCCAGCGGCCGCACGTAAGACGTGGTCGGAAGTCGGGGATAGCCAAAGGCATTTCAGACTGCTGAAGCCAGAACCCTCGTAATGCATTTTGTAGAACAGAGACGTACGGGACGAGGGATTCCGTAAGGACACATATCAAAGTTGCAGTCAATATTGCCAGTGCTGTTTGGCGATTTAACAGTGTTTTTGTAGTGCCGAATGAAGCATGATTGCCTTTTTTTTTTTTTTTTTTATGCTGGCATAAATAATTGAAAATTCAAGTCGAGAAAAAATGCGCCGTTTTTTCCGGAAGCGGGAATCGAACCCACAACCTCCGCATAACGCGTGCGGTGCTCTACCATTGAGCTAGTTCCGCGGCGACTCCCCTCTCGACTATACCGCGGGGTTTTGTATTTACGACTACTCAGAGCCCGGTAAACTAGCGCCGCCCCTCGACTACCGTGGGAAGACGTAGAACGTCTTTTCCCAGCGGCCGCACGTAAGACGTGGTCGGAAGTCGGGGATAGCCAAAGGCATTTCAGACTGCTGAAGCCAGAACCCTCGTAATGCATTTTGTAGAACAGAGACGTACGGGACGAGGGATTCCGTAAGGACACATATCAAAGTTGCAGTCAATATTGCCAGTGCTGTTTGGCGATTTAACAGTGTTTTTGTAGTGCCGAATGAAGCATGATTGCCTTTTTTTTTTTTTTTTTTTATGCTGGCATAAATAATTGAAAATTCAAGTCGAGAAAAAATGCGCCGTTTTTTCCGGAAGCGGGAATCGAACCCACAACCTCCGCATAACGCGTGCGGTGCTCTACCATTGAGCTAGTTCCGCGGCGACTCCCCTCTCGACTATACCGCGGGGTTTTGTATTTACGACTACTCAGAGCCCGGTAAACTAGCGCCGCCCCTCGACTACCGTGGGAAGACGTAGAACGTCTTTTCCCAGCGGCCGCACGTAAGACGTGGTCGGAAGTCGGGGATAGCCAAAGGCATTTCAGACTGCTGAAGCCAGAACCCTCGTAATGCATTTTGTAGAACAGAGACGTACGGGACGAGGGATTCCGTAAGGACACATATCAAAGTTGCAGTCAATATTGCCAGTGCTGTTTGGCGATTTAACAGTGTTTTTGTAGTGCCGAATGAAGCATGATTGCCTTTTTTTTTTTTTTTTTTTATGCTGGCATAAATAATTGAAAATTCAAGTCGAGAAAAAATGCGCCGTTTTTTCCGGAAGCGGGAATCGAACCCACAACCTCCGCATAACGCGTGCGGTGCTCTACCATTGAGCTAGTTCCGCGGCGACTCCCCTCTCGACTATACCGCGGGGTTTTGTATTTACGACTACTCAGAGCCCGGTAAACTAGCGCCGCCCCTCGACTACCGTGGGAAGACGTAGAACGTCTTTTCCCAGCGGCCGCACGTAAGACGTGGTCGGAAGTCGGGGATAGCCAAAGGCATTTCAGACTGCTGAAGCCAGAACCCTCGTAATGCATGTTGTAGAACAGAGACGTACGGGACGAGGGATTCCGTAAGGACACATATCAAAGTTGCAGTCAATATTGCCAGTGCTGTTTGGCGATTTAACAGTGTTTTTGTAGTGCCGAATGAAGCATGATTGCCTTTTTTTTTTTTTTTTTATGCTGGCATAAATAATTGAAAATTCAAGTCGAGAAAAAATGCGCCGTTTTTTCCGGAAGCGGGAATCGAACCCACAACCTCCGCATAACGCGTGCGGTGCTCTACCATTGAGCTAGTTCCGCGGCGACTCCCCTCTCGACTATACCGCGGGGTTTTGTATTTACGACTACTCAGAGCCCGGTAAACTAGCGCCGCCCCTCGACTACCGTGGGAAGACGTAGAACGTCTTTTCCCAGCGGCCGCACGTAAGACGTGGTCGGAAGTCGGGGATAGCCAAAGGCATTTCAGACTGCTGAAGCCAGAACCCTCGTAATGCATTTTGTAGAACAGAGACGTACGGGACGAGGGATTCCGTAAGGACACATATCAAAGTTGCAGTCAATATTGCCAGTGCTGTTTGGCGATTTAACAGTGTTTTTGTAGTGCCGAATGAAGCATGATTGCCTTTTTTTTTTTTTTATGCTGGCATAAATAATTGAAAATTCAAGTCGAGAAAAAATGCGCCGTTTTTTCCGGAAGCGGGAATCGAACCCACAACCTCCGCATAACGCGTGCGGTGCTCTACCATTGAGCTAGTTCCGCGGCGACTCCCCTCTCGACTATACCGCAAGGTTTTGTATTTACGACTACTCAGAGCCCGGTAAACTAGCGCCGCCCCTCGACTACCGTGGGAAGACGTAGAACGTCTTTTCCCAGCGGCCGCACGTAAGACGTGGTCGGAAGTCGGGGATAGCCAAAGGCATTTCAGACTGCTGAAGCCAGAACCCTCGTAATGCATTTTGTAGAACAGAGACGTACGGGACGAGGGATTCCGTAAGGAAACATATCAAAGTTGCAGTCAATATTGCCAGTGCTGTTTGGCGATTTAACAGTGTTTTTGTAGTGCCGAATGAAGCATGATTGCCTTTTTTTTTTTTTTTTATGCTGGCATAAATAATTGAAAATTCAAGTCGAGAAAAAATGCGCCGTTTTTTCCGGAAGCGGGAATCGAACCCACAACCTCCGCATAACGCGTGCGGTGCTCTACCATTGAGCTAGTTCCGCGGCGACTCCCCTCTCGACTATACCGCGGGGTTTTGTATTTACGACTACTCAGAGCCCGGTAAACTAGCGCCGCCCCTCGACTACCGTGGGAAGACGTAGAACGTCTTTTCCCAGCGGCCGCACGTAAGACGTGGTCGGAAGTCGGGGATAGCCAAAGGCATTTCAGACTGCTGAAGCCAGAACCCTCGTAATGCATTTTGTAGAACAGAGACGTACGGGACGAGGGATTCCGTAAGGACACATATCAAAGTTGCAGTCAATATTGCCAGTGCTGTTTGGCGATTTAACAGTGTTTTTGTAGTGCCGAATGAAGCATGATTGCCTTTTTTTTTTTTTTTTTATGCTGGCATAAATAATTGAAAATTCAAGTCGAGAAAAAATGCGCCGTTTTTTCCGGAAGCGGGAATCGAACCCACAACCTCCGCATAACGCGTGCGGTGCTCTACCATTGAGCTAGTTCCGCGGCGACTCCCCTCTCGACTATACCGCAAGGTTTTGTATTTACGACTACTCAGAGCCCGGTAAACTAGCGCCGCCCCTCGACTACCGTGGGAAGACGTAGAACGTCTTTTCCCAGCGGCCGCACGTAAGACGTGGTCGGAAGTCGGGGATAGCCAAAGGCATTTCAGACTGCTGAAGCCAGAACCCTCGTAATGCATTTTGTAGAACAGAGACGTACGGGACGAGGGATTCCGTAAGGACACATATCAAAGTTGCAGTCAATATTGCCAGTGCTGTTTGGCGATTTAACAGTGTTTTTGTAGTGCCGAATGAAGCATGATTGCCTTTTTTTTTTTTTTTTTTATGCTGGCATAAATAATTGAAAATTCAAGTCGAGAAAAAATGCGCCGTTTTTTCCGGAAGCGGGAATCGAACCCACAACCTCCGCATAACGCGTGCGGTGCTCTACCATTGAGCTAGTTCCGCGGCGACTCCCCTCTCGACTATACCGCGGGGTTTTGTATTTACGACTACTCAGAGCCCGGTAAACTAGCGCCGCCCCTCGACTACCGTGGGAAGACGTAGAACGTCTTTTCCCAGCGGCCGCACGTAAGACGTGGTCGGAAGTCGGGGATAGCCAAAGGCATTTCAGACTGCTGAAGCCAGAACCCTCGTAATGCATTTTGTAGAACAGAGACGTACGGGACGAGGGATTCCGTAAGGACACATATCAAAGTTGCAGTCAATATTGCCAGTGCTGTTTGGCGATTTAACAGTGTTTTTGTAGTGCCGAATGAAGCATGATTGCCTTTTTTTTTTTTTTTTTATGCTGGCATAAATAATTGAAAATTCAAGTCGAGAAAAAATGCGCCGTTTTTTCCGGAAGCGGGAATCGAACCCACAACCTCCGCATAACGCGTGCGGTGCTCTACCATTGAGCTAGTTCCGCGGCGACTCCCCTCTCGACTATACCGCAAGGTTTTGTATTTACGACTACTCAGAGCCCGGTAAACTAGCGCCGCCCCTCGACTACCGTGGGAAGACGTAGAACGTCTTTTCCCAGCGGCCGCACGTAAGACGTGGTCGGAAGTCGGGGATAGCCAAAGGCATTTCAGACTGCTGAAGCCAGAACCCTCGTAATGCATTTTGTAGAACAGAGACGTACGGGACGAGGGATTCCGTAAGGACACATATCAAAGTTGCAGTCAATATTGCCAGTGCTGTTTGGCGATTTAACAGTGTTTTTGTAGTGCCGAATGAAGCATGATTGCCTTTTTTTTTTTTTTTTTATGCTGGCATAAATAATTGAAAATTCAAGTCGAGAAAAAATGCGCCGTTTTTTCCGGAAGCGGGAATCGAACCCACAACCTCCGCATAACGCGTGCGGTGCTCTACCATTGAGCTAGTTCCGCGGCGACTCCCCTCTCGACTATACCGCGGGGTTTTGTATTTACGACTACTCAGAGCCCGGTAAACTAGCGCCGCCCCTCGACTACCGTGGGAAGACGTAGAACGTCTTTTCCCAGCGGCCGCACGTAAGACGTGGTCGGAAGTCGGGGATAGCCAAAGGCATTTCAGACTGCTGAAGCCAGAACCCTCGTAATGCATTTTGTAGAACAGAGACGTACGGGACGAGGGATTCCGTAAGGACACATATCAAAGTTGCAGTCAATATTGCCAGTGCTGTTTGGCGATTTAGCAGTGTTTTTGTAGTGCCGAATGAAGCATGATTGCCTTTTTTTTTTTTTTTTTTTATGCTGGCATAAATAATTGAAAATTCAAGTCGAGAAAAAATGCGCCGTTTTTTCCGGAAGCGGGAAGCATAAAAAAAAAAAAAAAGGCAATCATGCTTCATTCGGCACTACAAAAACACTGTTAAATCGCCAAACAGCACTGGCAATATTGACTGCAACTTTGATATGTGTCCTTACGGAATCCCTCGTCCCGTACGTCTCTGTTCTACAAAATGCATTACGAGGGTTCTGGCTTCAGCAGTCTGAAATGCCTTTGGCTATCCCCGACTTCCGACCACGTCTTACGTGCGGCCGCTGGGAAAAGACGTTCTACGTCTTCCCACGGTAGTCGAGGGGCGGCGCTAGTTTACCGGGCTCTGAGTAGTCGTAAATACAAAACCCCGCGGTATAGTCGAGAGGGGAGTCGCCGCGGAACTAGCTCAATGGTAGAGCACCGCACGCGTTATGCGGAGGTTGTGGGTTCGATTCCCGCTTCCGGAAAAAACGGCGCATTTTTTCTCGACTTGAATTTTCAATTATTTATGCCAGCATAAAAAAAAAAAAAAAAAAAAAAAGGCAATCATGCTTCATTCGGCACTACAAAAACACTGTTAAATCGCCAAACAGCACTGGCAATATTGACTGCAACTTTGATATGTGTCCTTACGGAATCCCTCGTCCCGTACGTCTCTGTTCTACAAAATGCATTACGAGGGTTCTGGCTTCAGCAGTCTGAAATGCCTTTGGCTATCCCCGACTTCCGACCACGTCTTACGTGCGGCCGCTGGGAAAAGACGTTCTACG